>NW_015506151.1:244827-311714 GCF_001515645.1 Sinocyclocheilus grahami
CTCTAGTTCTGCAGCACGGCCATCAGCATGGAAGTATATAGGAACAATATGTCACATAGCCAACAATATGTATTATACATATATGCCAGGTTTATTAGAAATAAACTAACTACAGCAGAGGTGAAATGCAGAAAAGAGAAATAAAAATATACAAAACATAACAAAAAAATCTTAAGATACCAGAATTCACATTTTTAGGTTTTACAGATGCATGATGATATCGTTGAAATATATTGTCAAAAATGCATAAAGTTATTTAATAAGATTTCTCAGATCACCTGTTTCCTGTATCTCTGTCAGCAGCCCCCATTACAAATTTTCTTGTAACTTCCCCTGTTTTAGGGTTTTTTCTGACGCTCCTGAAATCATTACAATTGATCAAAATTTGTTTGCAATGTAAGCTCAAAACGTGTTTGAAATAGTTTCAGCCCATTAGTTCATGTAAGTGACGTCACCGATTGACCCCACAGTGCAGACTTTTAGGTGAAATTAATTAGCTTATAGTTACTTCCATTTATCTATTGACAAAGTACCAGCAAAACATTTACAAACTATCAGAAACGCTCATCTACACATAAAATGTGATTAAAAGCTCAAACTTTCATTAATAAGAGCTCAAATCTATAGTTAGCTTACCTCTAATAGTTAGCCTCTATAACTACCCTTACGAAAAATACGTTTATTCAAGTGTGCTATTAGTATACTTCTTTTAAACTAAAAATAGGAAAGTATACTTTTAGTCTACTTTTTATGTACTTCTCAGAAATGGGCTTTATGTACTGCTCAGAAATATACTTAAAATTACATTTAAGTATACTTGACTTATACTTAGTCTAAATATATTTGAGCTATACTTGTGTTCCTAGAATCCGTGTTTTCATTGTTATACGGTAGGGGGCGCTAGTACACATCTTCTGTACAGAATTTCCAAAAAACACAAGTGAAGAAGAAACCGAAACAACAGATGCTTCCACATGTAATCTAACACGATCATCAGACATAAAACAGCATCAAAACTGTGTAACGTTATGGAATAAAATGTCGACCAATGAAGAGCTGAGTGAGTCGACGCCTTGTTTCCATGGTAACTCCTTCCGCTCCAGTTTAAATGCGATTTGAATGCTCAACGCGCGCGCACATTAAAACACATCAAAGTTACGCATTTAGATAAATAGTACATAAAAGTAAATTAAAATGTCTTGAAACTTCATCATGTATTGTTTAAGTGGATAGTAGGCCTACATCAAACTGTAAATTGAATGAGAATATGAAAGCAGTACTGTGACATGTGAGTTCTCAGAGAAATTCACTAAAATATAATGTCCACTACAGAGGCAAAAACTCCATAGCTGGGTCTCAGGAGGATATACACACACACACACACACACACACATATATACTGTATATATATATATATAACAACAGGATATACTATTCTATAATATAAGAAATAATATCATATATCATATAATATCATATGAGACATGAATATAATTTCACATAGATGTAAACACATAATTAAACACGCAACATGCGCTTTATGTTATGCATTTTCTAAATATATTTCAATATATTTAACAGTGTTTCACATATATGTGAATATATAACCTTTCTGTATGGGATAACATTTTGATTATTTTGATTTTGCTCAAAAATATTTGAAATGGATTCAAGTGGGTCAAGATCGGCCATACTTATGTGGCCCACATATCTATATTTGACATCTGGGCCAAATACTACATTTGACATCTGGCCCATGTCTTGTGTGGTGTCTTAAACCCGGTACCATCTTTGCCAAACCTGGGCCATGTTTGGCCCACATGCTGTATGCCAGTGCCAGATGAATGCCAGCTGTGCCAGATGCATGCCAAATCTGGGCCAAATTTGTTTGCTGACTGGGATGCAACCTCTGTGATCTTCGTTTACTTTAATAAAATCATGCATCATATGTGTATTGTTGGCCAAAAATATGTAAATATATACAGTTAGCAGTTAGGAAACAGGATATGAAATGCCAAACACTTTGCCAATTAAAAGACTCTCCCCTCAGGACCTTTAAATAGCTGATTATTGGCCAAAGTTTGTAAACTTTGAGAAATAAATATCCATTAACATAATTATATTTGATTATGTACTGGATGTGAGCAATGTTTGATTTAACAGGTGTATAATCTATTTCCCAGAAGCCTCGTCTGTGTCCGCTCTTTTACAGCTTTTGCTGTGATATGAGATGATTGAGTCACAAATGCACTGATAAACCTTTTAAACAGCTCTTCCGTGTGTCCACACGTGGATTAATAGCGAATGGACACTGCAGAGACGAAAAACAAAGCTTATTTCTCAGCCAACAGTGTTGTGTTGTGTAACGCGTGTGTAAAACCCTACAGCCGAAATGCATTATGAATATGAGATGAATGAGTAACAGATGTGTTAGATGGGATATATCTCACGGGCTGCACCTGAGAACACTGGCATATAAGAATCCCAAATCATTTTATTGTCATGTTGCTTTACTTCCTGAGATCCATACATGCCTTTTTTAGTCCGCATACCTGTGCAATGTAAAAGTGGTAACAAATTGCAATGAGGTTACATTAGTTAACGTTATTTAATGCATCAACTGATATTACCTAACAATGAGCGATACATTTGTTATAGTATCTATTATTCCTTGTTAAAATGACAACTATTCATTGTTAGTTCATTAAATCTCAAGTCCATGACATAATATTAACAGATACAACTTTTGATTTTAATAAGTAGAAGTATGTCTCATTGTTAGTTCATGTTATCTAATGCAATTAACTAATGTTAACAAATGGAACCTTATTGTGAAATGTTGCTGTGAAAGTTAATAGAAAGATATGTGACTCATTGGTTGTTAATTGAATTATTAATTTGCTTATATGTGTCAGACTAGCACAATTACTATAGTTTAACAGAACAGGGTGATATTAAGAGGAAGCTGTGAAGATTTTTTTTTATTGGCAGATGTCCCTGTGAAATTGTACAGTTAATTGAGCTGTTGATTTAGTCCATTGAAGTTCATTGAATAAGTTAATTGAATGTTTATTTGATTTTTAATGGTGTATTTTGATACTAATGTTTTTTTATAGCCTCTTGAAGTCATTGGTTCACTTTTGAAGAATTTGGATGTTATGTGCAGTGTGGTTTTAAGAAAGACTGGAAATTGTATTGCATTATAGTAGTCCCATGGTTTTCATTTAAAAAGAAAAAAGAAGGATGGAAAGAAAAAGATTTTGGATTCTGTTCCGGGAATGTATTCAGAAAACAAAATCTAGTGTTTCTAGATCCTAAAACTGTTAGCTCATTTTAACATCTTGCCAAGGTGAAAATTTTATATAAATTATTATCTGTTGACATCCTGAAGATGGCAGTGTTCCCATGTGTAAAACTGATTGTCTAATTGTTCTTGTAATGATCCAGAATTATTTTTGAGTATACAATCTCACAAAAAGGCCCAGGACCACCAGAGACAATGAGGGAGGTGCATCTCCCTAAATATTCTAAACAGTGATCAAACAATATGGAGTTTTCAATGACAAAATCTTAAGCTTTCAGATTTGGATCCCCCCAGTCTAAAATGTTTGTTCACACCCTTTCTACACAAAGTGTTATTTGATATTCAATTTTATAGTCAGTCTGCAGCTTTATTCCTTAAAATTCTTGACATCTACCAGTTGATATTGATTGAACAGTGATGCAATCTATTTTCTGTCTTTTTCCCCTCATGAGAAGACCTTTGATTTTAAGACTGACATTATTCTGGTAATAAAAAGAAGAACCCGGAACATACAATCATTTTACCTTCTGGATATCAGCAAATCTGTCAGGTGAATTTTTAAGATTATTTTCTTTGCATTTACATTGGAATTCACAGTGCTTGTGATTAGTTAGTCATGTTAAATATATTAATCATAGTTTTATTCTCTCTAAATAATGAACTACTATTCCATAAACTGATCTCTTTGAAGAAGATGTAAATATATATATATATATATATACATATATATATATATATATATATGTATTCTACTAATCACGTGATTTCAATGTGTAAACCAGCCAGCATTTTAATCTCAAGTGCACTTGTACAGTTAAACGTCCTAGACATGTAAATGCCTCATTACATAAAGTCTAGGATTTTTATGCGTTTTATGTTTATCTTCGTTACAGTAGTGCACATATAATCATCTGATGGATGAGACACCTCAACATATATACTGCAAATGGCACGCACTGTATAAAGTTCCTACATCAAGTCATTTTTCCAACTCACAACTTTTAAAACTGTTTTATGGAGATTTTGTCTACTGAGTTTTACAGAAAGACGTTTCTTCAGCTGAATAGTCGGTATGTTGTTAAACAATAGTACAATAAATTGAATGCACTGTTCTTCTATCCCTTACAGCTTTGTTTTCATTACTGTCAAAAATTAAATTTGGCATTACCTTGAGTAAGGTCTATAGGCAGCTGTTTAATATAATGACCTATAACCTTTTGTTTTTTGCCTTTTGATCTTCATCTACTTCCTCTTTAAAGGCGAGAGTATGCCATCTGCACCAACTTACAGAATCCTACGACCCCTCCTGCTTGGTATCTTTTTATTAGGATGCTTTGTGACTTTGTTTTTAATGTACATCAAACCATCTACGAGCTGGTTGTCAGGCCCGGCCGAGTCAGAAACATCCACAGCCCGAGTGAAGAGCCTCCTTTCCACCAGAAGTGAACAGAACCAGACCACCATCCTGGTCTGGCTTTGGCCTTTTGGTGAAACCTACGACCTGAACGTCTGCAGCTCTTTGTTCAGTATCGATGGCTGCTTCATCACTGCAGACCGAAACCTTTACAACAAATCTGACGCCGTGGTCATACATCACAGGGACATCACCAGTGACCTGTCCAACATCCCACCGACGTATCGGCCCACGTTGCAGAGATGGATTTGGATGAACTTCGAATCACCTTCACATTCATCTCAGTTACCTGGAATTGAAAACTTGTTTAATTTAACTCTAAACTATCGACAGGATGCTGATATAGAAGTGCCTTATGGATCGATTGTCGCAGCCCAAGGAGATGAGGACTTCGTGCCACCAAGCAAGAACAAGCTGATTTGTTGGATCGTCAGCAATTGGAACCCAGACCACGTCAGAGTGAAATACTACAATGAACTATACAAGCACATCGAGGTTCATGCATACGGACAAGCATTTGGTGAGTACATTTCCGACCAGGACTATTTCCCTACAATTGCAAGCTGTAAATTTTATTTGGCATTTGAGAACTCAATTCACAAAGACTATATCACTGAGAAATTGTACAACCCGCTTTCCGTCGGCACTGTACCCGTGGTGCTCGGACCACCAAGGGAGAACTATCAGAACTTCGTGCAGGGAAATGCTTTTATCCACGTCGATGACTTCCCGTCTCCAAAGGAGCTGGCTGATTACCTCCTGTTCCTTGACAAAAATGAGGAGCTTTACCTGAAGTACTTTGACTGGCGTAAACACTTTAAGGTGAAAAAGGCATACTTCTGGGCTGAACACACTTGTCTGGCTTGCGATTACATTAGAAGGCACAATGAGTACAAAACAATTAACAAACTCGACAAATGGTACTGGGGTTAATCCACAACTGAACCACTGGACCAGCTTAATGAAAGTTGCTTGACAATAAGAGCTTCGTGTACATGTAACTTAATTCAAATGAGGGTCTGTTGTGAGCACTTGCAGATTTATATTTTTGTAAAATGTCCCAATGTAGATGTATATTTATTTCATGTTCGGTTTCATGTGTTTATTAATCTGGATGCAAATTATGCATTTTAGAGTTTAATAAGTATGTATTTATTTGGAAAGCTGATTTTGACCAAAATGCACAAAAAGCGTTTAAAAGGATATTTCACCCAAAAACAGAAATTCTGTCATTTACACACGTACTTGTCGTTCTAATCCTGTATGATTTTCTTTCTTCTGTGGAACATACACACACACACACACACACACACACACACACACAAACATACAGAAAAATATATTTTGTAAATTATATTTTAGATGCAAATCATGCATTTTAGAGTTTAATATGTATATATTTATTGAGAAAGATGATTTTGACCAAAATGCACAATTTGCATTTGAAGGGACAGTTCACCCAAAAATCATTTACACAGCCTCATGTTGTTCCAAACTTGTAGGACTTTATTTATTTTGAGGAACATAAAATAAGAAATTTTGAAGAGTGTTTCAACATTTTGTGACTTTTTATCTGATAGTTCTGAGAAAAGTCAGAATTATGAGATATAAACTTGTAATTGCAAGAGAAAGGTCAGAACTGAGAGATAAAAAGTCACAATTATTTAATTTTTCATTCTTCTGTGGAAACAAAAAAACAACTGAGACATAAACTCAGAATTCTGAGAAACAAAGTTTGAATTGCGAGATGCTGTATAAACGAAGAAGTGAGAGATGTAAACTTGCAAAAAAAAACAGTCAGAGTTTATGAGTTTGAGGAGACGGGCTTCCATAGTTTTTTCCAGAACAGTGAAAGTCAATGGGGTCCAAAATAACACACAAAAGTAATTTAATTTGTGTTCTGCAGAAAAAGTAAGCCATACAGATTTGAAACAACACAAGGGTGACTAAATGATGACAGAATCTTTGTGTGAAATATTGCTTTAAAGCGTCTCGGGTTACGCATGTAACCATGGTTCCCAGAGAGAGAGAAGAATACGCTGCGTCCTATAGCGGAGACTATGGGACTGCTGCCAGCAAGACCAGTGTCTGAAGCACATGTGAAACAACTCCAATCCCATTGGCCCATGTAGCCTGGGACGTCACAGGCGGTTGCCTGGAAGTATAAGAGGGAGCCTGCTGAATACGTCACCAAGTTAGTTGTCTGAAGGAGACGTGTAAATAGGCAAGCCCTAGGCATGGTGAGGGGACGCAGCATCTCAATCCCTCTCGAGGAGCCATGGTTATATGCATAACCTGAGACGTTCCCCTTCTAGGGAAATCGCGTTGCGACCTCTAGCGAACACTATTGGGAACGGAATGCCATCTATTCCATGCCACGTGCATGCCTGTTCACCTGGTGAGAGAGCACCAAGGGAAGCGACAGACATACACCAAACCTTCCCTCAGAAAGGGGGCAAGCCACTGACACCTGGGGCCACTAACATAACTCAGAAAAATGGAGAACCCAGCCAAACAGGAGGGACATCCCATTAACCAATCTAAGAACACAGCTATCCTCAGAAGGCTATATTACAATGAGCCAAAGCAGCATGCACTTAAAATCCCTGTAGGAAGGGGGTGGGGCAGCCCACCCCTACTACCTGACTAAGCTTAAGGGGTAAAGTGAAGTAGACCATCTACTTAAAACCCTAAAAGGGGAGACGGCTAGAAAAGAGCTAAGGGGGCTGCGTACTTGAAAAACCCTGATAAGGGGGCATCCAGACCACTGAGAGTACATGAAAAAGCCCACATCACAAGGGAGAAACCAGAACTTCAGTCAATGGTTCATCAACAAGCGAAACACATAAGAACATCATTAGTCCAGCCTCAGAGCCGGATGTAAATGGATGGTAAACAAACAGTTCTCTTAGCACTCGCCAGGTTCTGCACCCGACTCCTAAAGGGACGGGGGACACGAGTGCCCACTACTGAGATTTTTATGCTTTATTTATATCATTGGTTATTGTGAAAACGTTAGTGCTAGAGTCATCTATGCAGTGTTTACAGAACTTATGTTGTGCAAAATGTCAATGTATTGTAAATGTAATGTGTATGCATTTTGAGACAACCTGCCTTTTATTTCCATGGTTTTGGATGTTGTTTTGCGCATCCATATTTTACCATACCATATTGAACACCACAGTAACCAGTACTCACAGTAATTACTGACTTTGCTACTGAAAAACAACAACCATGCCAGAAGTGCGTCCTTGCTGATAATGTTTTACGGTACTGAATAACTGCTGATAATATCACTGTTAAGTAGCGTACATGGCTTGGATATGTGATACTGTGAAGTATCAATGTGTACTGTGAAGTTCTGTCTTCTAAATGTCACTTTTGTTTAACAGTGAAATGTTGAATCAATAGCAGGAGGCTAATATACATACAGTCATGTGTGGGTGGTGCTATATTCACAGGAATGCAGAAGACTCTTTTCCAAATGTTGCCAAATGTTTCGACGTGCTCGGATGTACAAGATGTATGAAATCATAATGTGAGAAGCATAATGACTCGCTTTTCTAATTCTGAAGTTGCTTCAGATGGAAACTTAGAAGATTTGTTTGCTGCCAAAGTTTTCTTTCTCAAAAGTGATGCTTCTGATCTTTTATCTTTGGGATTCAGGTCATTCCATTTATCAGATCGGCTTTCATTTAATGGTGAAGGACTGTTTTAGATGTGCTCACATACATGTAGTCAGTCTAATATTAGATGAGATTGAAGAGTTTTATTATTGATCAATGAGAACGTTTTCAGCTGTGGATCACAGACTGAGCTGCTGATACTCTCACTGAAAAAAAATCATGTTCTTAATATTTTGTCTTATCTCCAATAAAAAAATCTGAACATCCTTAGAACAATATTTTTTTTTTACCTGAGAAGAAATATTGTGTAAGACAAGATTTTTCCTTTTATTTTCTTCTGTAATGTTTTAAGTATAAATCAAACATGATTTTGAGAATTTTATGTTTAATGTTAATGTTCACCCAAAAATCTATTCACCCTCCTAGCTTCCAAATTGTCATATTTGGGTGAACTATCCATTTAAATAAAGACAAAACAATGTGCCAAAATATATTTCTACTCATTTTAAGCATTACATTTAGCTAGATTTATCCTTAAATAATAATAATAATAGGTCAAAGGGTACATTTATGCGTTTGGCAGATGCTTTTACATGCATTTAAGGTATACATTGTATCCTGGGAATCGAACCCCTGTCCTTGGCGTTGCAAGCACCATGCTCTACTGTTTGAACTACTGAAATGCATTTGGTAGATTCTAAACTATTATATATTCTGTATTATATTATATATAGTTCCTCTTATCATACACTATTTTGTACCTCAAGCAAATGTAACTTTTAAGGATGTTTACATATTTTTACTGGAGACAAAAGACCAAGACAAAAGCGATTAAGAAAATGATTTTTACACTGCTTATGTGATAAAGCACACTTTAATTGATGATATTTGTAGTACACATTTTGTTTATAAGGATTATCAATCATTTCCAGGCCCAGGCACTCACGAGTCTTGAATCACATGTATATTCTTGTTGTTTTGATGTCTGAAGCACACATGATTGTAAGTTATTGTTGTTGTTGTGTTCCAGTGTCTGTCGAATTGAACATACTGTATTAACTGTAACATCAGCGGTTAAATAGTTCATGCCTGGGTTTTTATCTTTTGTATTCATGTGGGACCATACGTTTTGAAAAAAAAGTGCTATTTTAACAATGTCCATCTGTATATTACTCAAATGTGCCCAAAAAGCCAGACTTTTTTATATAAACTTTGAGGAAAATCGAGATGATGTGTAGTAACACAAGCTCCACGACACGTCTCAGATCAGTGTTTGTCAAAGATAATCGGTTTGCCGTGAATGCTCTTTAGGCATTGTAAATAGCAGTATTGTTGAACGATCTCAAAACTGTAGCGAATGCCACGGGGATGAAGCACTGAAATGAGACAGACAAAATAAGCCCTCTCTGAGCCTTTGCACCGAGGAAGAAAAGTCTCCTACTGAAGACAAAGATGGCAGTGTTATTGAGAGGCCATTTTCTGTCTCTAAAGCAGTTTCCACAATGAACATCCATACCGTTTTTGGGATTAGGAACTAGTCTTTTGAATACTGTTGGACTGGAAAACCTAAAAGCTAAAAGTTTCTTTCATTCTCAAGTGTGATATATTGAACTGATGACAGTACAAAGATGTATTGTGACTAAAAATGTGAACTGTGGAAAAAAGAATGAACTGTTTATTGTTTCATCTTGCTGTACAAAGTGAATCAGCGATTGCTTATTTACTTACTGACCATAATTACTGACTTGTGGTCTCTCTCTCTCTCTCTCTCTCTCTTCACCTCTGTATCTTTATTTCCTGTGCACAAAATGTTGGTACCCTTTAAAGTGTGTTAGCGGTGTCTGACTCAGAGCCCCTGCTGACTCACACATGTAGGCTGGTCGCACCGACGCCGGCATCGGGTATGATATCTCCTCTATGCATTATGGACTCTAATGCAAAATGGCCCACATTCCTATTGTGCTGAGGAACTTGAGGGTGTATAGAACTATTCATTGCAATGTTAATTGTTCCTGTGCACAAAATGTTGGTACCCTTTAAAGTGTGTTAGCGGTGTCTGACTCAGAGCCCCTGCTGACTCACATGTAGGCTGGTCGCACCGACGCCGGCATCGGGTATGATATCTCCTCTATGCATTATGGACTCTAATGCAAAATGGCCCACATTCCTATTGTGCTGAGGAACTTGAGGGTGTATAGAACTATTCATTGCAATGTTAATTGCCAAAACATTGTTATTTGCCAAATGATTTACTCTAGATGTCTGTTAGTAAAATAAAGAGATGAAAATTAAATTACGTTCACAGAACATTTTGCTTCCCATCCTGACTTCAAGTGTGAAAAAAAATAAGGAATAATTCAACAACCAATTATTTACTCCCCCATATATTAAATTAATTGTTAAATTTATCCAAAATGTTACATTTTGCCATAATATGAACCCAAATAGTTCATTGGGATTAAGCTAATAAAAAATAAATCAAAATAAATAAATAAATACCACAAAAGTAGTACATATGACTTGTAAAACTACGTATACCAAGTCGTCTGAAGCCATACAACCCAAATTTAAGCTGTTATTCTCTGGCTTCGAAATCAGTGCAACTCAAAATTAAAAAAGTAACTCTTAAATATGACTAAATTCCAGATTTGTTTTTTAAACATTAAACATTACACATTGTCTTATTACTTCAGAAAACCAACCCAGGCTAATTGGAAAAACATGCCTGTAGTGACATTTCTGCAAAATGATATAAGGCTCTCAAATTAAATATCCAGGTTTTGCTCTAAAAGCACTTTTATCTGAACTATAGGTGAATGCGAATCTGCTAATGTTTTATTATGCTAGCTATTGTACTTTTTGCTGCAGTTCGTTAATAAAGTGTTTAGCAAGTGACACTTAAAGATTAATGCTCTATCACGGTTGAAAATAATACCATAAACTGCAACAAAAGTAACCGTGAGATAAAAACGCATTTGCTGAAGCAACCATGCCATTTTAGGTTGCTTCTGCAAGTCATTGAGCTGTTTATCGTGTTTCACAGAACTCCTACCTTGTTTGCTACAAATCATGCAAGTGTTTTGCATAAGTGCAAAGGTAAAAATAGCCCACCAAATCCACTGTATGCTGAATGATGACACCAAAGGGGCAGTTTGGTGTGCAGGCCATCAAATCCCTCGCTGTTGTTGTGACCTCTCTGTGTTGATACTCTGGCATTTGGAATTATCCTTCTGAACCCACTAAGGTGACGCAGTCTTATCCTGTTCCTCAAAACAATAGGACTGACAGTTGTTCAGGCTATATGCCAAATGAGGTGGTAAAGTTCATCCAGTTGCTACATATTTCAGTATTATGTTGAAGTGGGAATGTGTTTTTGTTTGCGTGTATGTTTGCGTGGGCATAGAGGACCAGAATATAATCAGTGTATAAATCCATATTGGACAGAGCTTAAGAATTAAATTCTGTTCTGGACTGGGATATTTAAAGATCTGATCAACAAAATCATTTAGATCAGTGAGCAGATTTTACACAATACCATCTCAAGTACTGCTGCCGCAATGCAATGAAATCTACCCATGAAATTTAAAGCCATTTTATTTCTCTAGAGGATCGCTTGGCGGCATATTCATTAGGAATTCATAAATAAAATAAATGTTTGCTTTAGCTATAGACAATTGCTTCAGGATTCTCCAAAATCACAAATGATAAATAAAATAAAATAATTATGTACATTAGCAATTCATTTTCTCAAAACCAATGTAATTTTATTCATGTTTTGAATTCGTTTTTATTTTTATATTTTCTGTTTATATTTTTTATTTTAGTTTTAGTATTGTTTTCATTGTAGGTTTAGTAAATTTGTTGTATTTTTGCCATTTTTTGCCGATGTCGATAAAATTGTATTTAAGTTTTAGTTATTTTAGTACACTAGTTAAACTAAATGAAAATGAGAAATGTTGCCTTGGCAGCAAGATTAAATAAAATAAGTTGTTTTATATTTTATTTTATTTCAGTTAAAGTTTTCTTTCAAGTTTTAGTTAAATATAATAAAACAGCCAAAATTCTGGCTAGATAATTATAACTAGAGTCCAGAATATCATAAAGACTTTGACTGGGTTAAATCAGCTTTTATGACATTTCCTGTCACCTTGTCCAGCCATTCCTGCCTGGGCATTGCCAAGAGAGCGCCTCAGGGTCCCTTAAGGGGTGTACGGTTCTGCAAGATCATAGGGTTTGTATTTTGCCTCTTTGTCTCTTTGTCCACCAAGCCTATCTTATTTCCAACTGAGATTTCTGCTGATCCTTTCCTGCTCGGGGCAGCTGCGAAAGGCAATCTTCAACTCAGAGAAACTGAATGGTGTGAGACCACTTATTGCTGTGAAGACCACCTGATCTCAACCCAATGACTCCACTTATGCTGTTAACACTTTGTTAAACATCTTAGTCCTGAGTAGAATGTGTGAGAATGATGTAGCTGAAGAGATGCCTTCTCATAATCAGTGTCAGATCAGCAGATTTTACAGCAGTGTCACAACAGATTAAATAGACTGTTGGTAAGTATGATTGTAAGATGTGGTTATTGTTTCTGACATTTGTAAAAGGGGAGAAAAAAAACATTTGTTAAAGTTAGCAAATGTGCGCATGAATATTTGGCCAATGCATTGGAATGCACTGTTCTTTTGAGACCACTAAGTGAAAATGCTTATGTGTCACAACAGATTAAATAGACTGTTGGTAAGTATGATTGTAAGATGTGGTTATTGTTTCTGACATTTGTAAAAGGGGAGAAAAAAAACATTTGTTAAAGTTATTTAAAGTTGTTAAATATTTGGCCAATGCATTGGAATGCACTGTTCTTTTGAGACCACTAAGTGAAAATGCTTATATTTTGCATTTTCTCATTTAATGTTAATGTTTTTATTAGAAATTATGACCATAACAAAAAGATTTTCAAAGAACTTTATTTTATGTTTATTTTATTAAATATATTTTTATTATTTAAAAAATTTTTCCTTCATCTTACATTTTTTATTTATTTTTATTTAATACATTTTTTAAACTGGATTTTAAATATCAGATTTTCAATGTGGTCTCAGATTTGTGGACCCAGCTGTCAGGGTTGTTATTGTTGACTAAAACTGTTTTTGGTAATTGAAATAAAGCCGAAATAAAATAAAACAGAAATATTAGATAGAAAACTTTAAACATTAGATGACTATGAGATGAATCCTAAAACAAAATATTATATAAAAACCTGAAATGAAAATTAGAAATGTTGACTTGGCAACTAAACAAAATAAATAAGAGTAAGTTGAAGTACTAAATAAAAAGTAAAACTAAACAAAAAATAATTAAATCAAAGCTAAACAGAAAAAATACTAATGACAAAAGCACATAACAAAATTGCTAAAATGAAAAATAATAATATAATAATAAAAGCTAATGCAGTATAATAATAAATGCTAAAATAACACTGCCAACTGTGTTATTGCATTACTGTGGCCGTAACAAACCTCAGTAAGGGGCAGTAGAATCAATTTCAAATATCTCTGCTATTAAATCAAATATGCCAAAATTCTGGTAGCTAGGAATAAAAGTGTTGATGAGTTTCTTGTTATTGGATTAATAATTGCTCCACCATGAAAGAAGTTGATCTGGAAGAGTAAACTGACTGTAGAAGTAGAATCAATGCAAATGCATTGTATTAAAATTGCATTCTGATATATTTTGGGATGCACTTACACGTCAAGCAAATCTAAAAGTGCGTGCGTTCAGGTACTTGTGTAAAATATGTTTCTGGCCACACATCCCCATCATTTGCTGCCATTCCTCCACTTCAACAAAATCGCAAAAAGTCCAGAAATATTAGTGATTTATTACAACAGAGACACATTAGCTACATGCTACTTTGTAATTCTGATTACTTTATTTAAAAGATTCCATCTATTCATAGTTCAGGTTAAAGATATTTTTCTTTTCCAACACTTCCTCTCTTAATCTCTCCAATCACACAAACACATAAATATACACACATTTTACTCTGACTCACTTGTCTAGTTTCAGTCAAACGTGCTGCATGCTCTGGGATGCCTAGCAACCGAAAGTCTGTGCATGTTTGTTTGTTCTGAGACGAGCTGCTAGGTGCGCAGTTGGAGATTAATCTAGTGGTTGCAACAGCCGTGCTCTGAGCTAAAAACCCCTGGTGATGGATGTTCATCAAATCAAACATCTAGCAGGTCATGTTGACACCTGGTAAAGAGAACGAAAAGACAGACATGAATGCTTAGGACAGATAATGAGACTCCAAATACTGCTGTCAAGAGTTACGTAATTGTGGTATGCGGTTCTCCAAACTGTCCCTTTTGGCATCCAGGACACTTCACTTTACGAGACACTTTTGCAAAGAAGAATCATACTGAATAAATTGCCAAGCAATGAATGTGTTTTTCCCTTCATTCATTAAGACAGACGATGTGAGCCAGAAACTGCAGAAAGTCTAAGGTAGTATTGATCACTGCTTTCTCTAATAGACTGACCTCCCTATGCGCATGCATGATGGATTAAGTTCTTTAACTGCTGACCTTCTGAGCTATTTTTGCACCGATCTAATTTCTCTCATCCTCTTGATAAATGATATGACTACAAACTCAGAGACTCAGAGATTGCTAATTAGTTGGATGCAGCTCAAGTGTCAAGTGCAAAATACTGCAAACGAAACTGGTCTGTTCATTACAGTTCGATACATTTATATATTAGATTATTGCAAGCGTTGCAAAAGCATTACAGCAACAGAAGAAATACAGAAAAGCAAACTTGTCTGAATGTTTAAAATAAGTTTGAATTTTGAAAGTTATACAGTAGGCCTTAAATTCTTACACTTCATGTAGAACAAAAAGGGTTTACAGCCTGATGCCATATATATATATATACATACACATATATAGATTGCTGCAATGATGAGGGTTTTTTCATTGGCTTTTAGATTATTGTTGAAAATAAGTTGACCAACAAAAGTTTGACTCTTACACATTTTGTTCATCGGGATAATCTTCACAAATGAAGCCTATATACAATCTTCAACGTCACCACCATCAAGCTTCCAACGACAGGTCTTTCAGTCATTATTTAAAAATAAAAATCCCTGAAAGTTTATGTTAGAATAGTTTGCAAGAGCAGACTAGTGAGTAGATGAGTTTTCCTGTTTGGCATGGTAATGTTTACTGTCCCTGAAAACCTCTGCAGTCCCATTTAGCTACTTGTTAGCAACCGCATACACATATATAGATTGCTGCAATGATGAGGGTTTTTTCATTGGCTTTTAGATTGTTGAAAATAAGTTGACCAACAAAAGTTTGACTCTTACACATTTTGTTCATCGGGATAATCTTCACAAATGAAGCCTATATACAATCTTCAACGTCACCACCATCAAGCTTCCAACGACAGGTCTTTCAGTCATTATTTAAAAATAAAAATCCCTGAAAGTTTATGTTAGAATAGTTTGCAAGAGCAGACTAGTGAGTAGATGAGTTTTCCTGTTTGGCATGGTAATGTTTACTGTCCCTGAAAACCTCTGCAGTCCCATTTAGCTACTTGTTAGCAACCGCCTTTTTCAAGACAAGTAAAAGCTTAAAAGAAATCACAAGGAGTATTACTAATGTATTTTATGTTGTAGAATAAAACGTGAACCACAAAACCACAGACCCTTTTTTTAACCAAAAACCTATTCAAAAAACCCATTGACTTCAATGATGGAACTAGAAGTGATAAAATGCCAGTGTCTGGATTTTGGCCTAAAAAATACATCATCCCTGCAGCACTAATATATACAGTAATCAAAACTATGTTCTAGGAATGTTTTGCTAACTTTCCCATTTAGTTATGAAAGCGTTTTTTCTGAAAGTTCTCTAAATATTTTAAAAGTTTTAAAAAAGTTTTTTGATCATGTGAACATTAAGGGAACATTCCAATTTGAAATTGAAACATTATGGGAAAGTTACTTTTAAATGTTCTGAAACATGTAGTAACATTTAAAAAATAATACGTTTTTAAAAATTCAACTAAAACGTTTCAGAAAAAAACATTTCATGAATAATGTATAAATACAGTTTTTGTGCTACTGTTTTAGTGGTAGAATATTTAGTTTTGAAAAAGTTATCTCTGAATGTTCTCTGAACATTCAAAACGTCCAGTGTTGATGTTTATTTATTTATTGGTTATGCGAACATTAAAAGAACATTGTCACAGCAATGTTCTCTGAACGTTCTGAGCCACATACACTCTTAAAAATAAAGGTGCTTCAAAAGGTTCTTCAAGCGATGCCATAGAAGAACCATTTTTGGTTCCACAAAGAACCATTCAGTCAAAGGTTCTTTAAAGAACCATCTCTTTCTTACTTTTTTTGTAATCTGAAGAACCTTCTTTCGCCCCAAAGAACCTTTTGTAAAACAGAAAGGTTCTTCAGATGTTAAAGGTTCTTTATGAAACCATTTAGACAAAAAGGTTCTTCTATGGCATCGTGAAGCACCTTTATTTTTAAGAGTGTAGTAACATTAAAAAAATGTTAGTCAAACATCCAATTAAAACATTTCAGAAAAAAACCCTCCATGAACGATGCTACCATTATAAGAACATTATTAAAGACCACATAACTCTGAATGAATGTTCTATTAATCTTACTGGAAGAATGTCTGCTCATAACTTTGAGAGAACCTCGCCAGAACGTTAGCCAAAGTACTGAGAATGTTCCCTGTTATCTGGGTATATCCCTTAAATGTAAATGTCAAGAACCAACTCTAGATGACATTTACATTTAAGATATTTAACAGACCCCCCCCGTGTGTGACCTGTTAAGTTGTGGAAATTGCTGCATAGCTCTTGTAATCAGAGGTCCAATCAACCCAAAGCAATTTGAATGGTTACAGAGAAGCTTTCAACTCTCTCTAAGCCTTCAGCAGTTGCTTGAGGGCTCAGATGTGGATACAGTAAGATATCCAGTATCCGAGGACAGAGCAATCGCTAATTTCACTGATATGCGAGACATGAAGTATTGTAACTATGAAGATAATGTGTTAAAGATTCATTTGACACAAATTCATTTAGCTAAAATGCTGATTTCTGTAACTCTTACAGGAATAATATGTAATGAAAAAGTACTTGTCCAAAAGTCCAAACACTGATTTAAGAGTACACAAAAGGAATAACATTTCAGTGGCACCATTCACATATCTTGACCATAAGGCATGCGTTGTGATTGGACTCCCATAAAAGGTGCAGAGATCAGCAACTGGGCCATTCTCCCCAGGGATTTCAGCTAATAAGAGCAATCGTATTTATAGAGGCTCATTCTAATGCAACTCCTCAATCACTGGCCATCTCACCCTGCAACCCCTTTAGAAACCCATTGAGCCACTGAAGGTGAGTTTTACTCACTATTACAGATGGCAAGCTGTTCTCCTGATACCTTAAAGGGGGTTTAGGATCCCGGGACCTTGTTTACAGAGACCATCATTTTAGCATGTTGTGTCTATTTTAAGAGGCGTTCGTATTTTGTGGATGACACCGCCCTGATTGCTTTAGCCTGGTATGTTGTAACATTTTTATGGTTCTGTTTACTGCTTTTAAGACATAAACAACAATGTCTATGGAACGATTTGACTGCCATTACTGCAAGGACACTTTGCTTGGAAAGAAATACATCCTAAAAGAGGACACCCAATACTGCACAAAGTGCTATGAGAATCTGTTTGCTAACTGCTGTGAAGTGTGTTCTTTGCCAATTGGGTGCAACTCTAAGGTAGGCGTAAGAAAGCATTTACTGACATCATAATTCACACATTTATATTTGAAAATGACATTGAATTACTTTTTAATACAATGCAACCATAAATCAAAAATGTGTGAGAACAATGGACCCTTTTCACAGACTTATGTAAAAAAGTTTTTCTTTCTTTTTCATTTTTTTAAATTAATGCATATTTATAAGACTAAACTTTGTGTCATAGTACCTTGGCATTACATTTCAAAACTCCCTTCTGGCCAGTGTAATTAATCAAAATATTTGTTCCTCTTTTGGAAAGTCATTGAAATGCTATCATGGATTTTTTTCATTTGCTTTTGGATCAAATGGGAACACAAATTATATTTGTTGTAGTATCCATTCACCACTATAGATGTTTACCCAACTATGATGACTTTCGCTTTTAAGAACCCTGGAAATGTAAAAAAGGATCCATTAATAAAGGATTAATGAGTGACAGAAAGTCAAAACAGATTTGCAATCTTATAACTAGACTTTCTCTGCATGCATAATGAAGGATCTCTCCTACAAAGACCGGCACTGGCATGAAAATTGCTTCACGTGCGGCAAGTGCAGTCGATCATTGGTGGACAAAACATTTGCTGCTAAAGATGACCTTATGCTTTGCACCGAATGCTATTCTCATGAGCATTCCTCAAAGTGTAACACCTGCAAGAAGACTGTCATGCCAGGTAGAACACTTTGTTCTCTTCTTTATCTTTTCTCGAGAAATCAAATGTAACTAAATGATTCCCCCCCCCCCTAAAAATCTCAATAGCATGTGTTTGTATTAAAAATAGGTGGTTTATTAAGTTGAATAAAATATTAAGGATCTCGGTGTATAAAGGTTGTCTTCTACTCATGTGTTAGGATCACGAAAAATGGAGTACAAAGGCAACAGCTGGCATGAGACATGCTTTCTGTGTCAACGCTGTCAGCAGCCAATAGGAACCAAGTCTTTCATCCCTAAAGATAACAATTACTTCTGTGTCCCTTGTTTTGAGAAGCAATTCGCCTACCAATGCTGTGCTTGTAAAAAAGTAAGTCATTTACCTTGTGTTTGTGAAGGAATAAGACATTTGAAAAACAGTATTACGGTTACAGTTCACCCAAAAATGACTCACTCTCTTATTGCACCAAACTAATATGACTTTATTTCTTATGTGGAATACAAATAGAAAAGGTTTGTGAAGGTCTTTTTTGAACCTTGAAAGCTTTGGCCACTGGTCAATGCAATTGCATGGAAAATAACAAGCATATAGGTTTGGAATGACGTTAGGATGAGTAAACAATGACAGAATTTCAGTGTTAACTCTCATGTCAACTTATAACAATTTTATGTTTTGGTGAACTGGTGGCAAATTTATATGAATTTGTATTATGTAATTCATACACTCTCCGATGATTTGCAGGTAAGTTTTGAGAAGCAAATTGCCTACCAATGCTGTGCTTGTAAAAAGTAAGTCATATACAGTACATTTGCGAAGGAATCAGATCAGACATATGAAAACCTATTATTTCATTTAAGTTATAGTTCACTCAAAAGTGACTCACCTGTATTCACCTTCATGTTGTTCCAAACCAGTATTTAAAATGTGGAATACAAAAAAAGAATTTGTGAGAGAAAATAAAAATGTATTTATGCAACTGGAGCTTTCAAGATTCAAAAAGCGCATCAGAGAGAAAGTCTGTATATTTTACATGTGCGAAAACGGCTAATTTGTTGTGATATAAACTAGCATAAAACCTCAAAAACAAACATGATCTAAAGGCCACAATACTCCCATTTCGATTTCATTTTTTAAAGGTGCTCTCAGTAATTTTCCGTTTATGTTTTGCTGGCGAAATAAAGTGAGTATTTTTCAAGACAAAATTACTGTAATTACAAGATTCTGACTTGTAAAATGCATTCACATCCTCATAGAACTTGTAATTACAACTTGTAAACTCTGCAATGTCATGTGGAAACACTCAAAATGAAGTACACTCTTAAAAATAAAGAAAACTTTAACATCCATGGAACCTTTCCTATGCAAAATTTTCACCTATTTTTAGTGGAAAAAGAACAGTTCTTCTTTTAAGAACTGTTCACTGAAAGGTTCTTTCTGGCGGCCATAACCACATGGTGGTTCTGTGGCATTGTTGTGAAAAACCTTTTTTGGAACCTTTAGTTTTAAGAACGTACATGTATATTGTTATACTGTAATAGTTCAGTTGATTAATCTGAAAATAAACAAACGTGGGTGCCATCAGAATGAGAGTCTAAATCCACATAAATCCAGTCCATCGAATGCTTTAATGATTAATTTTTTTATTACGAACACACAACGTTTGGCTGCACAAAGCATTAAATAATGTACCGCAGTAGTGTGGATTACTTGTGTATTATTGTGATGTTTTTGTCAGCTGTTTGGACTCTCATTCTGACAGCACACATTCACTGCAGAGGATCCATTGGTGAGCAAGTGATGTAATGCAAATTTTCTCCAAATGTTCTCCAACTCATCTACATCTTGGATGGTCTGGTGGTAAATACATTTTCAGCAAAATTTCATTTTTGAGTGATCTATTCCTTGAATGCTCTATTTCGTTTGAAATTAACATACTCCTAAACAAAACCCTACCCTAATCCCAACTGATAATGTGAGCAAAAGCAAACGTAAGATAAAAATGCATTTGCTGAAGCAACCACGCTGTTTTAGTTTCCTTTTATACACTTTCAAAAAGCACATCTCTAGAGTAAATAAGAAATGTTTAACTAAGGGTTTTATGTCTCTAGTCTTTCTTGAACATTTGGCATTGTGCAATCAACCATCCATTCAGAGCTAGAGTAAAAGCAGTAAAACTGCTGACACCAACTTCCTCTCAGGATGAGAGTCACATGGCAAGGCCAAAATACACTTGAGTAAAAAAGAGACGTCCATAACACTGTGAGACCGTTTTTACTCATTTTATTTAGCTTTACAGCATGTAGATATTTGAGCTAATGAAGGTTATTTTCCTTCTCTGGCCAGTTTACTATGTTTCTCATTTATTTTTAGGTGTATTTTTGAGACCTAAATTAAGAGTAAATTATCATGAGTCTTCACCCCTGTGCTAGTCTTTCAAAAAATGCCCTCTGGGAAAGGCAAAGACAAATTCAGCATTCAGTGTTTGGAGTGTTTTGGTAAAAACCTCTATATTGGGACCAAAGAGGGAGTCGTTGAGTACCTCACTGTAAATAACATGAGCAGTGAAGAAAGCCTTTCAGTGCGGGATGTGGGGAAGAGACAGATGGGCCGAAGTGGAGCAATCAGCCAGCTGACGGCGGTCCCTGTTCTGAATCACCTCTTAGTTCTCTGGGATTGTTCGGTCACGGTGCTTAACATGTTCTCCCTGAAACTCATTCCAGCCCTGAAAAAAATCCATGTCACTCTTCTATGTCAGTGAGTCAGCGGTTCAGACTGATTCCGTCGAGCTCATTGCAGCTTCGACCAAGAGGAAAACAGTGAGCATTTATAAGGTGTGTGTGGACAGATGGGAGTGTGTGTGACAGGTGGCTCTGCCGCAGGAACCTATGGTTCTGGCTGTGCATGGGACGTGTCTGTGTGTGGCCATTTGTGACAGATATTTTCTCCATGATTATCAGAGCCAAACCACCCTCTATCTTTTCCCACATAACCTGGGAAAGCAAAATATCATTGCCAACAAATGTGGAAAAGGAGAATTCATTTGAAATGGGCCTGTATGTTTGGGTAAGAATTTTTATAATTATAAAATTAAGACTTTTTAAGCTTTAAGTGATAAACAAGGTAAATCTGAAAAATCTGCCAGTGCATGAACTTCACATGTGCAATCACATGTTAAAATCACATGTGAAACAAATGTGAAACTCATGTAAAACACATGAAACGCATATAAAACATGCAGTTTCGCGTATTTCACATGTGATTTTAACATGTGATTGCACTTGAAGTGCGGATGTGGATTTTCTGTAAGGGGTAAAAAAATACACTTAAGGTTTTACTGGGGTTCAAGCACTTTAAGGCCTTTATAAGTGCATGCATAAAAAGACATTGTTTAATTTAATGTACTCACAATAATTGTAACTGATAATATACTCAAGTCCCCATAGAGAAAAAATTATGGCAAACAAATGAACTTTTATTGATTTTGCAAGATACCTTAATCTCATATGTCTCCTCAAAGGTTTCAGAGATCTAAAAAGAATTAAAAATTTTCCAAGACCAAATGAAATTACAGTATTATGCACCTTAATTTATTTTTAATATATTATTTCAGCAGTTGTATAGCGGTATTTCAATTATTGCCTAATTTAATTATATTTTTATTTCTTTTTAATTACCCTTTTTTAATTTTCAATTCAGATGGGAGTGTGTGTGACAGGTGGCTCTGCCGCAGGAACCTATGGTTCTGGCTGTGCATGGGACGTGTCTGTGTGTGGCCATTTGTGACAGATATTTTCTCCATGATTATCAGAGCCAAACCACCCTCTATCTTTTCCCACATAACCTGGGAAAGCAAAATATCATTGCCAACAAATGTGGAAAAGGAGAATTCATTTGAAATGGGCCTGTATGTTTGGGTAAGAATTTTTATAATTATAAAATTAAGACTTTTTAAGCTTTAAGTGATAAACAAGGTAAATCTGAAAAATCTGCCAGTGCATGAACTTCACATGTGCAATCACATGTTAAAATCACATGTGAAACAAATGTGAAACTCATGTAAAACACATGAAACGCATATAAAACATGCAGTTTCGCGTATTTCACATGTGATTTTAACATGTGATTGCACTTGAAGTGCGGATGTGGATTTTCTGTAAGGGGTAAAAAAATACACTTAAGGTTTTACTGGGGTTCAAGCACTTTAAGGCCTTTATAAGTGCATGCATAAAAAGACATTGTTTAATTTAATGTACTCACAATAATTGTAACTGATAATATACTCAAGTCCCCATAGAGAAAAAATTATGGCAAACAAATGAACTTTTATTGATTTTGCAAGATACCTTAATCTCATATGTCTCCTCAAAGGTTTCAGAGATCTAAAAAGAATTAAAAATTTTCCAAGACCAAATGAAATTACAGTATTATGCACCTTAATTTATTTTTAATATATTATTTCAGCAGTTGTATAGCGGTATTTCAATTATTGCCTAATTTAATTATATTTTTATTTCTTTTTAATTACCCTTTTTTAATTTTCAATTATTTAATTGGAATTTTACGATAAATAACTTATACTTAACTGACACATAACTGAAAACTCCACTATAAAGTTGTCAGTAAATAAATAGTCTATAAAGTAGTCTATATGATACGCAGGCATGTTTGTGATGAAGAATGGCACTTCCCACCATCCTCCTGTACAGTGGCCTGATGGAGTGGTGGATGCTGCAGTTCAGTTCCCATATGTGCTAGCTCTACAAAATCAGACTGTTCATATCTACAGCATTCTGGACCAGCAGCTGAAGCAAACTGTCCCTTTACAAAGTGCCAAATCTCTCGTCTCAACAGAAGGTTCGTTTTACCATCTAACATCAATCTTTATAAATCGTTCATCAGAAGTCATAGTAAATTCAGAGGCACTATTAATGTTCTTAATTGCTTGTATATTGTATCTTTACAAATTCAAGTTCTGTATCAGTACATCTTTACAAATTCTGCTACATTTTTTAAAATCAACAACTGTAAATATACTTTGTTTCACACAAAATATGCCACATTATAGAAGTAAAATGGGTTGTGAATACAATTTCATAGCAACTTCAAAACATTCAAATTTGAGTATGCAATTTGAGCTCGTTGCAATCGTCGATTGATGCCATGACACTAATAATAATATCTTCTCATACTTTAATTATGTACTTATTTAAAGGCACATTTCTAGCTATTTCCTTTCTCTTTCTTTGCTATAGAAAGTGTTTTTGTTGTTGCTGACAAAGAGATTGGTTAAGAGACAGAGAGTTGATGAAGCCCTGATGCTGCTGGACAGACTTCAAGATCTCCTGCCAAAAGATTCATATAAAGTAAGACTAGTGATAAATTACTAAACAAAGGGGATTATTGTCTTATCTTTTTTTAATATATTAGAAAAATGTATTAAGCCAGTAATCCATTAAGCCAGTGTAAATATATGTAGTTATGGCGTCTACCAGCACTGTGTTATGAATGATGTTAACCAGCCAATCTTTGACCCCTTGGTGTCAATAATACCTCATTAAATCATCCATTCATATATTAACACGTGGATTGTATTTGATGAGTAGGTGTATCTTGCTGAAAGACAGAGTCATATGAGAATAATCTTAAAACACAGAAACTATGTTTAATGGAGCCACGAGGTCAGTGTGGCTGAGCCGAGCGTCTTAGACACACTGAGCAAGGTCATTCATATAAGCACTTGCACCAGATGCACAGATGTCATTCCAGCAAGATGAAAATCATCTTACAGTAGTATTAAACAAAGATCACAGAGACACACAGAGACTGAATATATGAGCTCACATCAAATAAGCTAAATGTGCTAAGTGCTAAGTTAAATAGCTTCTATCTATCTATCTATCTATCTATCTATCTATCTATCTATCTATCTATCTATCTAACTTCAGAATTGGAATGGAAACTGATGATGCATGATTATGATCAAATAAATGGCTAAACTAATATATTTAAGCAATTGCATCACATTTATCGTTATTTATGCCACTCATCACTTTACTTTTAGGATCTACATAAAAATGTCATCTGTACATCTGGAATGATAAAGTTTTACAGAGAGGCATTTGTGGATGCAAAAGAGCTTTTTATGTAAGTAATGCTTCAATTAGTGAAATTTACTAGCAATTTTCTGTGTGAAAATTGTTTCAAAATCCAACACCTTTTCAGTATAATCTTTTATTTTCCAGTAAAGGTGAACTAGACCCAAGGGAAATCATTAGCCTTCATCCAGCTATGCCTGTTATGAGTGAAGACTTTGCACCTCAGACAACAGCAGTCAGCAATGCCAAGGACTTGTGGACATTAAGTCAAGACGACTGGCCGACATTTCAACAATACCTAATCTTTTTGGATGACTTCTTGTGAGAAGTCAGGCTAACAGGACAGGGCCAAATGTGTCCTCAGGACATCGACTCAGCACTTTTTAAGCTGTATTTGGAACAAGGTGAATATGGAAAACTGGAGCAACTTGTGTCGTCGCAGAATAACTGTAACCTCCAAATGTGTGTGCCTGACTTGGAACAGCACAAAAGGTTTGTGCTCATCATTTAAGGCTACTTCAGCGTTTACAGGTTATTTTCTAGTGAGAAGCCAAACTAATTTACTGCCATTTCAGGGTTTTCACACTTGGATTGCTCTATCAAAGTCAAGGCCAGCATTTCAATGCAATTCAGGTATCTTTGAATCTTTGAAAGATCCACAGAGCAATGACTAAAGATGAATCAGAAAGGAAAGGAAATTTCTTTCTTTCTTTTTTTTTAGAACTGAGTTAAAATTGTGGAGGACCAGAGCGAGGACCCCTCACACATCAGCATATTCCAGCACATAGTTAACACCCTCTCAAATCTGGAACATAAACCCCTCATCTGGAAATTTGTTGACTGGGTTCTTCAGAGTGGTCTTCAGAGGCAAGCATTTTAACTGTCATATCCTGTTTATCAACAGCAGAGGTCAGAGTTATACAGGTTTCATTAAGTCTAGCTTTGCAGTAAAAGAAACACCATTATGTATCTAGACACAACCTTGCTATAATACTATTCATCAAAAGCTTGGTTTGGTAAGATTTTTTTTTTATATCTTCGAAAGAAGTGTCTTATGCTCACCAAGGCTGCAGTTAGGCTATTTGATCAAAATACAGTAAAAGCAGTAATATTTTGAAATAATATTACAGTTTAAAATAAATTATTGTCAATTTTAATACATTTTAAAATATTATTTATTCCTGTGATAAAGCTGAATTTTGAGCATCTTTACTTCAGTCTTCAGTTACTTCAATCATTCTAATATGCTGATTTGGTGAACAAGGAACATTTATTATTATCAATGTTGAAAACAGTTGTGCTATTCAATATTTTTATGGAAACCATGATGCATTTTGATGAATACAATGTTTTAAAAGTGTAAAATCTCACTACTAAAGTTTTGAACAGTAGAGTTTATTGCATTTTAAGCATTGCGTTTCTTTCTAAAACATGCTCTTTATTTTAATATAGGCTGGAATACTGATCTTTACAAAGACGCATACAAGCAGCCATGTTACATTTGTAAGGAAGAAGTCCTTAACATTCTCACCAACTACTCAGTTGCTATGACTGTGTACTTGGAATATTTAGTCAATGAGTTACACAGCAAGGTGACTTATCTATTTATAATTAATGACTGTTTTAAAGGGGCCACCGGGAGTCACATTTACACTGATGTTTTGAAATATAAAATAGCTTTCATATATAGAACAGTGTTATTTTAGTATTATTTATATGCCGTTTTTATAGTTTTTATTAATATTTTGAATTAGCTTTTATTTTATAGTTTTTATTTTAATTTCAGTTGAAATTTTAGTCAATTTGTTATGTGCTTTTGACATTTTTGTTCATTTTATTTTTTTATTTTTTTTGGGGGGGGGGGGGGGGTACTTTTATTTCAGTTAATAATTTTGCTACTTAAACTTAGACAATTTCATTAAGATGTTTTAGTGAAACTAAGTTATAAAAATGACTCGTTCTGAACTTCTGCAGTTTTGTGGCACCGCATCAACACATGACTGTCCACGTTTACACATCAGAACTGGACAATCAGATACTTCATCCGGACATTCATAGTGATGCAGTAAGGAGAAAGCAGGATAAATGCTATTATTTCTAAGTCTCAGGGCATGTATTACAGAAAGATAAGTCTCAAATTAAGACCTATACAAGTTTCAAACAGAAATCACCATGACTACTAAACAGATATGACTCTATATTGGATGTTTTTGTAATATGGTCCCAGAAGAACCAACGATAAGAGTAAAATGTGTGTAAAACTGCTTCTCATACAACATGGAGAGTTTTTCAAAGGCAAAACAATTTTTTTTTTTTTTTTTTGCTGGTCTTATAGAGTATAATGATTGAGAAAAACTAAAGAACTTCTGTAATAATATATTACATGACCTCTTTACTGACAGTTTTCCATGACTGGACGTCTCATTAAAGAAGCACATTGTCTGTTCACAGGAGGAAAAGCGTCATACCATGCTCATCACATCATATGTCAAACAGATACTGCAGTCAATCGAGAATGACTACAACAATGAAACAAGCAAGTAAGAGATGAAACATAAACTACAGCAATTACTTTGGCAATCTTCTTTCTATAATGCCGATGCCACATATGGTGAGCACAATACATGCCGATAAAGACTTTGATAGGTTAATTACACCAATATACCTGAAATTCAAACTTAAAAGTGTTTGCTACTGTTGCAAGTGTTCATGGATGAAACAAACCGCTATACCCTTTATTGCCACAGAACAAATACCACCCTCGTTTCTTCATGTGGAGAAAGCAGTTTTGCTCGGGAAGTCTGGTAAACACAAAAAGGCCCTGCAGGTTTTGGTCCATGAAGAAAAAGATCAGCATGCTGCTGAAAGCTACTGTTGGTGGACCTCTGCTGGACGAGACAGGAAGTTCACGGAGGGAATGTTTCTCAACCTGACTCAAATCTACCTCAGTCATCCTGTAATTGCAGCAGTGAATCTGCTGAACAAAACTGCAGCGTCTTTTGATTTAGTCAGTGTTTTGAGGGTGCTGCCAGACTCCTGGTCTCTGAAACTGGTGCTGCGGTTCCTGTGTGAATCACTTGAGAGGAACGGTGCACGACAAAAGAATGAGAGGTCTGGAGATGAGCCTAGCCAAGGTGGAAACTCTAAGACACAAGCACGTCTTGGTGAGATGTACTATAAATGAAGCCCTTTACATGCAAAAAAAAAAAGGATCTCAAATATTCAATAAACCCAAACAGCAATGCTAATGTTATTCTTCATGCTCCCAGATTGAAGCAACGCATGAAAAAATCCGAGTTGACAGAGGATGTATTTGCCATTCATGCCTGAAACGTCTTACAGGACTTTCCTGCGCAGGCCAACGGGAGAGCTGACACACATATCCTGTCATGGTGGAGAAAGCGGTCACTGAACAACAAAGACACTATTATTCACAGCTATTCACATTTTCACTTTACATTTATACTCTTAGCAGATGCTGTTTCACTAGGTTGCCTACAATACAGGCAGTAATTACTTGGACAATAAGGCAATTAAAAGCACAAATTGCTGAGAATAGATGACACATTCTAAGACACCAACAAAGCAGGCCACAAACACAAGCGGGAAACTCACAACAACTGCACTTATACTACACAGCAATATAGCTGGGATGATACTGGACAGATTACCATGTGAATAAGAATATAAAAAATAAATAATAATAATAATAATAATAGTAGTAGTAGTAGTAGTAGTATATTATAATCTGAGATGTAGACTCAGAATTGTGAGGAAAAATAAAACAGGTCAGATTTCTGAGCTTATCTCTCATATTTTTCTTTTCTTTGTTTATATCTCACAGTTTTCTTCCTCAGAATTCCAAGAAATTTGTTTCTTATTTCTTGTCTTATTTGATCAAAAATGACAGAAACTTTTGGAATGTTGTGAAATATTATTACAATTTAAAATTGTTCTATTTTAATCAATTTAAAAATGTTCTCATGTGATAGCAAAGCTGAATTTTCAGCATCCATTTCTTTAAACTTCAGTGTCAGTGAATCATTCAGAAATCATTCTAATATGCCGATTTGCTCATTATTATTAATGTTGCTTACTATTTCTGTGGAAAACATGATACATTTTTCAGGATTCTTTGAATAGATAAACAGCATTTATTTAAATAAATAAAAATAATTTAACATTATAAATTTATTTACTGTCACTTTTGATCGATTTAATGCAACCTTGCTGAATAAGTATTAATATATTTTGCATATTTTGCATTATTTTACAGTATTTTTCTCTTTTGCAGCATTGCAATATATTGTACTTTCTCTGCAAATAACACATACAATTCAAGTATTAGCCAAAGTCTAGGCATGCCAATATAAATAATAATAAACTATTCTTTTCAACCATGTTCATTCATGCTTCATATACATTCATTGAGGCTGTATGTCTTCTGACTTGGCTGAAATGGCCTTTGCATACTATGGGCCTCGACATGGGTGCCAGAGAACAAACTATATCATAAACAAGTCGACATCCTTTTTACACCCACTGGACTGGGTTGGCTCAGTGCTGTCTGCTTCTAGCCCAAGCATGGTGAGGAACTGGCAGCCTGACAAACCCAAGCTGTACACCACTTCAGGACATGGTGCTCTCCAGACAAGCCACCTTATGTGGACAAATTCTCAGACCAGACTGTTTCGTTTGTGGACATGAAAAAATAAATCACAAAACGCCTAAAATTTGTTATCCACGTGAATCTGAATATATACCAAACAGACTGTGATATGCCAAAGTGAATCACTGTTGCATAAAGTCTTCCATTCCTGGTATAAATAAATCTCTTGCTATACTCTTGTTGTATTGCACTAACTGGATTGTTTACAAATAAGGCGACATTTAAAAAAAAGCTTTAACAAATAAAGATTGAGGTGCCAAACTATCTATTTGTATGTACATATCTAATATCTATATGGTATTCATAAGCTGTATTCATAAGCCAAATTAGCTAAAAGCATTTTGAGAGCAATTGGAGTGCATTTTTGTTATGCACTTACTGGCAAATCTTATATAAACACGTTCACGTCAAAAATGAAATAAAAAAAAAAGATTAATAAATATATAAAAATGGTGAAAATAAATAAATAAAATTACATTATTTTCCAAATTCTTATTGCCCCAAATGCATTCAGAAATGTTACATTTAAGTGGAGATTCTATCTCAAATGAAAAAAAAAAAAAAAGATTAATAAATATATAAAAATGGTGAAAATAAATAAATAAAATTACATTATTTTCCAAATTCTTATTGCCCCAATGCATTCAGAAATGTTACATTTAAGTGGAGATTCTATCTCAAATGAAAAAAAGCAGGATCTGCATTCACTATAAACTTAAACAATGTTTTTTAGATTTTTATATAAAAAAAATCTATATATAAACATTCATTAAGTTAATCAGTGAGTGCAGATCCTGCTTTTTTCTTTTGAAGTAGTTATGATTTTTACTGATCTATGCATACTAAGTATTGGTAGAGCGCCGTTATTATTATACGTTTTTTGGATTTAATGGAGATTCTAATCAAATTCTAGCATATCAGTTTTATCAGAATATATAAATATATATTCCATTTTTAATAAACATTCCAGTAGTGAGAATGAGATTTGTTTGCTTTATGGTCCCAGAAATAAAGAGGTTAATAAATAGGCATCTGTTGTGTATGAATCACCCTTACTTTGCATTTGCTATGTGTGAAGTATGCTGCAAATAATGCACACATACTTTATTGTGCAATTGTTCATTAGGGCAAAAAAAAAAAAAGTGATTGCGCATAAAGTACGTCCATATGGGTCCATGTTCAGCAAAGATGGTATAATATTTGCACTTATGTGTTGACCACACTGACTGTGACTCATTCTGCCCCCTGTTTAAGCCGTTTGCTTATGTACAGGGCCGGGCCAATGGTCATTTGGGTGGACTCTGAGTTTACTTTAGGATCCCTCCCTTCTTTGATAGATGCCTCTTGGGACCTTCAGTGTTTTGACATTTCAGGACTAAGGAGACTACAAACCCACAAGCTTGCAGTATTGCAGGATTTTTAGAAGGTTTGATTTAAACTAGCTTCACTTGACATTTCGGGTGTTATTTATGCTCACCAATACTCAAATAATAAAGCAATCTGGTGCAGATACTTATGGCCAGTCAGCATGTCCCCTGGAGAGTAGCCCAGGATCTTTAAAGGCTTCTGCACAGATGGTCATTTTACACATGAGGAAACAGGATGGATGCAAAAATCAACAGTTACAGAACAAATCGTGGTAGAGAACCAGTCATCTTCATAAATATCTACACCACAGACAGAGGAAAAGAGTAAAAACAAAAAATACATTCATCTCGTGCTTCTAAATATAAAGGCAGACATCTAAAATGCCTGTGTTTACGTCAAAACATTTTAATTTAGAAATTAATTGGAAACATACCCTTTTTTTCCAAATGGAATCGGTTTTATACTTTGTGTATACTTATGGCTGAATTTAATGGGGATATAAATGAAGTGCTGCCATTTTATGATTTAAGACTAAGCAAAATGTGTCATGTGACAGACTTTAGAGTAAACATTAGATTATTTTTACCATCTCAACCTATGATGATACTATATGAGTAGAGATTGTATGTAACATTACATGTGTATAGTAAAACTTGTATCACTGACCGCCACATAGGTCATTAAAAAAAAAATAATAATAAAACTATATGTTGTATCATTATACCCTAATATTGTTCCCAAAAATGTATGTTGAAATACAGAAAGTCATAAAAAAATATTATCATCAATGATGTTGATGCAATATTTTTAATGGACACATATTAGACATACATTTAGGCAAAAGTAAGAATTACCCATTTTACATTTCAGAATTTAAAATTAAAAATGTCTAATTTAAGTTTCTCATGCAAATTATTCAGAATTCAGAAGATTTGCAATTCGCGAGTCAACACAATTCAAGGCACAAATTTTTCCTTCCATTTTGGAGCCACAAAGCTCCTCAACACTTTGAACCCTTGTGTAACGATTCTTTAAAAACATCTACTTTTGTGTTCTAGGTGAACTATCTCTTTAAGAAAAACACAAAGATGCTCAGTCAGCTGTTGGTGCCGGTGATGTCAACATGCAATAATCCTGTGGCATCTGTTGGGCATCTGAACAAAAAGACATCACACTGTGAGCGTCAGGTAGCTGCTTAAATACAACCATGGGAATTGAAGGAAGTGCATCTCAGCCACTTTTATCAAATAAGCCACAAATGATTGCAAAATATTCTTTATGACGCATTTTTCTGGCCTCGGTGGTTACTGAGACACAAGGAGAATCTTAATTTGCAACCTTTGGATAGCAATAATGGTAAGGTACCAAAGAAACAAAGATAGAACCATCCCTAATTTGCAGTTTCCTTGAAGAGGCTAATGCTATATTGAGTAAACCCGAGAATAAATACCTCAAAGGATGATCAAAACATATCTATTTTTCAACCCCTATAAGCAACGCTGTCATTTCCATAGCTTTCTTTACCTTCGGTTTTGGAGCCAGGCCACCAGGGGATAGTCACAGCGTAGACCACTGGAGACACTGGGGGAGAGGCAAAGACCACAGGCTCCTACCATGCATCCTGGCTCCCAGACATGGCCTGTAGTGTGGCGTGTAGAATAATCCCACAGCAGGGCATATGGGATTTGTTCATTCCCAGCACACGTTTTCTCTGCTTTGTCTAGCCGTCGTACCCTCACACAATGGACTGAGTGCTCATTGGTAGCATGTTTGATGGCCATGCAATCAGTCTAATTAACATGTAACAATGGCAATGTCAAACTTCAGCTGCCTTCCAATTTGTCACCAGAGTGCTATTTAAGGGCTAAAATTAAATTAGTTTAGTATGCAGGAGAGCTATGCAAGCTGGCAAGGTGAATTGGCTTTGAAACTTGTAGTAAATGGGGCCTTTTGCATGCAGATGTTTTTGAGAATAAATATAGATTCATGAACACACCACCATCCTTGGAAACCTGTTTATCTTCTACTTACGGGTTATTAACATAACGAGCGGGACTGTAAGTACTAATAACTCTGTGAGATTGGTCGATGTCCATAGAAAACTCTTGGCTCAAATGTGTTAATTAAGGGAAAATTAAGATATCGAGTTTAAATGATATAACAAGCCATGAAATAAATATGGACATTTACAGATCTTGGAATAGTAAAACAATATTGTCATGCTGGCACTAAACTGAGTTTTTACTCAAGGGTGGTTCCCTTGACTTGGTTTTGAACTTGAGGACCCGAGTGTAATACACATTTAAAGTTTTCCTTACCCTACTGCATCCCTGCTTCAGAGAAGGAAAGTAATTGCTTTTGCTGACTCATGGAAGTTCACATTATGGCATTGTTATCCTTGCTTTTGGTGCGTTATATACCTCAAACTCTCTGCTACAGTTAAAAGTCCTTTTTAACCATTGAGGGTGGTTAAAACCACTATCATTTACCCATACCCATAATTCTATATGATTGTCCTATTTATATGTCATTGAATTTATTTTATGTATGACATCTTAAATTCAGCATGGCTGATGAAAGTGGTTGAGCACAAAGTACTTGTTAATAAAGTAAAGTAATGATATGTAGAATAGGACCTAAGGAAAATTTTTATTCAGGCATTATATTTGTTGCAATTTAGTTTTGATACTTGAAACGAAACACTGCTCATGTGAAATTTAATGTGTAAAATCCAGTCATTCCAATCTGCAAATTCGGAAATTTCATATGTGAATGAAAACTTTTCCATGCAGGTTTCATTCATTTTCATGTTGGTCACATGAAATGTTCATTTTCAAGTTGGTCAAATGAATTGCTGCGTCGTGCAACAACAACAACAACATAAAAAAAAGAGTTAAGCACATTTCCATGCCTTTAAAGAGGGAGTTCATTTTGGCACAAGTACAAATTGTTAAAAGAAAAGAAAAGAAAAGAAAAAAGCACATTACTTGTTCATGCAGAACAATCAATGGGACAGCAAATTTTCTTTTGCGATTAAGATCAGTACCTAAAAAGCAAAATCTGGTGCAAAACAAATTTCTGATAGTTCAGACAATAAAGCACTATTATGATGATGACATCCAATTAGATTTTTTAATAAAGTCTGCACTCTTCATGAGAAAAGTATGTTCTGACCAACAAAATTTACTCGTAACCTCTTTTACAGCAACTCTGTGGATTCATTTGAAATATAACACTGTTGATTAAAGACTAAACATTCCTTGACATACACTTAAGAAACAGCATCAGCCATGCAGTAATTAGAAATTCAAATGAACACACCCAAACAAAACGTAGCTTGGTGGGAGAGAAACTATGCAATTCCCAGCTACACATGCTGAGAAATTATGAGACCACCAATCACAGTTGCACAGTAAAATTACACGTGTCATCAATTTTCATAAAGTTCCCATGAAGACACCTGTTGAACCCTTGCACAACATATCACATCCGGCACCCTCTAAATGTAAAGAATGACCATTTATTTTATGTTATGACTGATGAGAAAATCAAAGGATTTTGCCATTTTAAATTATTTCACAATTTTTTAAATAATTTTACTATTTTAAACTTAAAAAACTAGTTTTTGTGTTTATGCAGAAGCAATTGTATCCATAGCTGTTCATATTGAATATTGTCCAAAACGTGGATCTCTCATAATAATTTTCCTCATCATCTCCAATACATCAAGCTGGTTTTAATTAAGCACAGTGGGTGAGTGTGTTTTAATTGAACTGCGCTACTCTAAAGAGTTTGTTGCCTGCGGAGAGATGTGACCTTAAGCAAAAGCAAGGTCTCTATATAAATGTCAGAAACACTATTGTGATTTATTAGTGGCAAAAAAAAAACTGCACTTCAATTTCCAAGCCAAGCATATTAATGTTAGAATATGTCTTTGCAAGTATGCATAGGTTTCAACCTGTAGTAACCTGTCACAGTTTAGGAATATCAAAAATAGCTCTCGCATATTCACAATAATGAGCACTTGGCATGAAGTTGACTGTCAGCCACTTATCTCACATTAAGATAGATGGAGATTGAGAAAGCGCTGCTTTAAAAAGCACACGGCTCATAATGTCGGGCTCTGGTGCATTTCTGTCCTTTAATTTGGAAAGGGCGTTTCAGAAATGTCACGGAACTTAGAAAGATAATGGAGGGTAAATGTATAGATTACAGTGGATTTCCAAGGTCCAACAATATAATTTGGCTAATTTCAATGGAACAAACCAACAGCCGGAAGCCTGTAAATGTAGTTTAACACTGACAAAAATCTTCAATTGACTTTAAATGTTCAACATTGTGTAAAAAAAACAAAAGGCACTTAACTCTGTGGAACATTTCTGAATTCTACTAAAAGAAAATTAATATTTATACTGTATAACATACAACATTATTCATAAGTAGTTTTTGCAAGGATGCCATGTTTAGAAAGTAAGTAAAGGCTTTAAGTAAAGTTTATTTCTGAGCAAAATTGCCCCTTAAGTGGTGATGAAGGATAAAAAAAAAACCTATCCAGATGAAAATGTTTGGATCTTGGCTGTCTGCTCTGGTTTGTGGATGCATGAGCGGATATTTTAATGGAGTAGCATGGGCAAATCTTTAAGGAAAAGCAAATCAAACAAAGAAAATCTTCTGAAGGTAATTTGTCTGCAATTGTCAGTTCTAAGACATCTGTAGAAGAGGAAATTTGAAGTTTTATTTCTACCACTAATAGCTGAATTTCAACCAAACACAACTTACCAAAGGCTCTAAACCCACATTTCTGGCAAGTTTAGTCCTGTGGTTTTAGCTGTTCTATTTGTACACCATAAAACCACAAACTGCCCTCTCTGAATTTATTCATATATCACTACAAATAGCTCAGGTGTCCCCTTAAACCAACATAAACCCCTTAAAAGTGCCTCTTTTAAAAAAATGCAACACTTCTTGCAAAGTACACTGCATTTCAAAGCTACCAAAAAATTAACTTAAGTTATATAATTCTCAAGAATGTCTTATCACACAACCCAGGGCTATAGCATACGGGAAAAACTTAACAAAAAGGAATTTTGCTCGTTCTGGAACACTAAACTCCACAGTGTTCACTTCTGCTTTGAGGCCAGAATGTTACTATTGAGGAAAAACCTCAGAAGAGCTCATTATGTGGGGCAGAAAGACCATCTTACATGTGGTTCTTAAAAGTAAACAGGTCATCAGTTGAGGTTCCTGAAGAGCAACTTTGGCACATGCTGAAATTACAGAGATCACTGCAGAGGTTGTCTCACAGTTTGGTGCCAAGCTCCTATATTAGCCCAGACTTTCCGCTGAGGACCTGTCTACTCATCCGGACTCCAACTGTTTATGACTGGAGTAGTTTATAAATGCATTAACCCACAAATATATGTTACTAAAACTGTCTGGCAATGTAGGTCTTGCTTCAGCACCATTATTTAAACGTAATCTACAGTTTACTCAAAGAGGAAATGCAAGGTGTAACGCTTACGCTACACATCATCTTAACATTTAAGGACAATAAAAAAATAAATAAAAGAATATTGCAACTTTTCTAACTTTTACAATAAAAACAGTCTCCATTAACCAGTGAATAATAGTCATGGATATTTTCATATCTTGTAATAATTGTATAGTGTGTATGCCTATCTTTAAGGCCTGCAGAAGAAAGGTAAAATCTTCACAATATCTAACATTATTAGAAAAAGTTGTGTCTGCTCAATTGTGCTCCTTCCTGCAAAAAAATGATCTCTATGAAGAATTTCAGGTTTCAGGCCCCACCATAGCACAGAAACTGCACTTGTTAAAATTACAAATGAATTGCTTCTTGCGTCAGACCAAGGCTGTATCTCATTGGTAGTTTTACTTGATCTTAGTGCTGCGTTCGACACTACAGATTAATGGAAGCATTAGTTTTAGTTAGTGATGGGACAGATGATAACTGGGCTCTGATGCTCTGAAGCGGTTATCAAAGCACTATTGTATCACACACTCTAACGATGCTAGCATCAAAAAGACAATACCACATGACTGAGGACGTTTGAAGCTTCGAACGTCATGAAGTATTGGAAGGTCAGGACAGCTGGTTTAAAAAAATGTACGCTTCACATACCCCTTGTGTTTGACTTGGTTGTGTGTGTGTGTGTGTACACTTATTTGGGATACAGTAGAATAGTTTTGAGTCAACTGTAACCTCAACACCAGACAGAAACTGAATGCAAGTCACACCTCTGTTGCATTTAATTATGTTCTATAGCTGGGGTCTCAGAGACCCCGACCAGCTCACCCAAAATATTTTTTCAACTGCTCACGTCAATTATTAATTATGATCACATACTTGAATTTTTTTATATTATTGATCAATATGTGAATCCGTTGACCAGACTACACATGACACGAATTGTGCTCTCATTGGCCCAAATTAATTTAGATGACATTACATCAGATTAGATAGAACTGTATTGATCGGACTTCCGAAGCTTTGTATGGTCACATGCTTTTTCAACCCATCCTCTGTTCCGTGATGATTTCTAAGATATATGGTGGAGAAAAAAGTCTGACCACCAGATGTCTCTAATGCAGATTGTGTTAAAGGATTACTTCACTTCCAGAATAAAAATGTCCTGATAATTTACTCACCCCAAGTCATCCAAGATGTTCATGTCTTCCTGTCTTCGGTTGCAAAGAAATTAAGGTTTTTGAGGAAAACATTCTAGGATTTTTCTCCATATAATGGACTTAAATGGAGGTCCAAATTGCAGTTTCAATGCAGCTTCAAAGGGCTCTACATGATCCCAGCCGAGGAATAAGGGTCGTATCTAGCAAAACGATTGGTCATTATCTTAAAAAAATTAAAATGTATATACTTTTTATCCACAAATGCACTTCTTGCACTAGTTCCGTGATTGCGTGTTTGCAAATTCACACATGACGTAATCACGTTGGAAAGGTCAGGCACGGTTAGCTCTTGGTCTGTGTACTCTGGTTCAAAAAGGTAGGGCGAATAACTCCATCTCATTTTCTCCTTCAACTTAAAAATCGTCCAAAGTCGTTTTACCTTTTTTTGTAAAGGGCATTTGACTTTCTTTGCACATTTGCTTTGTAAACACTGGGTCGGTACTTCTGCCTACATCATGTGTGACCTTTCCGATGTGACTATGTAACGCGTGAACTCCAGTCGAGCTAGTGCAAGACCAGCATTTGTGGTCAAAAAGTATCATTTGTAAATTTTTTTTTTTTTAGAAAATGGCCGATCATTTCGCTAGATAAGACACTTATTCCTTGGCTGGGATCATGTAGAGCCCTTTGAAGCTGCATTGAAACTGCAATTTGGACCTTCAGCCCATTGGCCACAATTTAAGTCCATTATATGGAGAAAAATCCTGAAATGTTTTCCTCAAAAACCTTAATTCCTTTGCAACGAAGACAGAAAGACATGAACATGGATGGGGGATTCAGGAATTTTTTAATTCTGGAAGTGAACTAATCCTTTAAACTTTTAACTAGTAATGAACCGTTTTTCGGCACAATTTGATGAAAGCCTCAAACATTTCAGAAAGCCTCGGTTAGTATTACTACTGGATTAGTATACTACCTATTATTGTCAAGTCAATGTTTTCTTTTTACAGTGTGTTTCTTTCAGCGGTGACGACAGTAACCAATCACAGACGAGCCTGTTGATCAAAGAAACCGCAATGGTGAATCAGAGAAAATTTAAATGAGTCTCTAGGCCTATCTCCCACTTCGCTGATCGCCAGCAATGACACATGAAAATTAGTGGTAAGTAACATTACCTTATATTCAGAAAGAAGCTTTACCTTTCTTATGCACTAGTGTGAAATAAATCCGCTCATACTGCTCGATTCCCCAGAGTTTTGTTCAGTGCGAGCTCATCAACTTCTGCGTTCAGGGCTTTTGCAATGATTGATTATAATTGGAGGGACGTATTGTGATAGCTTCTTGTTTATATTTTATTCAGCATTTGATAGATAGTTTTATTGCTAAGAGGACTGATGTGAAGTTAACAGTTGTCAGTGTCTTGATGTACATATGTACAACAGCTATACAGTAATTCAAAAAAAAATTTCGGCTTGTTTTAAACTGTGCAGTTACTTAAAGGGGTCATATGATGCTGCTAAAAAGAACATTATTTTGTGTATTTGGTGTAATGAAATGTGTTTATGCGGTTTAAAGTAAAATAAAACACATTATTTTCCACATACTGTACATTATTGTTTCTCCTCTATGCCCCGCCTTTTTGAAACGCGTCGATTTTACAAAGCTCATCGGTCTGAAAAAGCGAGGTGTGCTCTGATTGGCCAGCTATCCAGTGCGTAGTGATTGGCCGAATATCTCAAGCATGTGACGGAAATGTTACACCCCTCACATACTGTTGATGCCGTGTCCGGCCGGAGCGACGAGACAAAAACATTAAAACCCATTACAAACAAGGCATTTGTTGCATCCAGTGGAGACATAATTACTGATTATAATGACTTATACTGTCTTTTTACGCGCTGCGTTGCATTGCATTGCATTGCATTGCACCGCGTCAACATAAAACTCTGTCTGCATTTGTGATCAGAGAAACAACAAACAACAACAAAAGTGCTACTGCCCAAAACTCGCATTTGAATCATCAGTGGCAAATCCTTTAAATGAAAACTTACTTACAGACTGTGAATCAGAACTGCCGGCATTGTAGTCTAACGTTACTCTCCCAGGATCAGTAAACAGTCCTCCATAAAATGTGCTGCACACATCGGAATATTTGGGGTTAAACTGTTCTGGAACAGTGTTGTAATAAATACAACTTAACCACTGATTTGTAGTCGTGTCCTCTTTTGGAAGACCAAGCAAAGTAGTTTCGCTTTCACAATGAAGCACACAGCATCTTCACAACATGGCAGCAGCGTCAACAATACTACAGCGAGACTAAAAGTTACGCCTTTTTTCTTTGCGTGAACATTTGGGCGGCATTATGCAAATCTTCCCACATAGTGACGTAGGTATGTGGGGGCATGTTAGAACGAGCCGTTTTAGGTAGGTGTGGCTGACTCTGAACTTTTATAAAGAATATCTCTTTGGATATCTTTCTGTAAAGTCTTTGCAACTTTACAGATCTTCTTTATGCACCAAGAGCTTGTAACACTCCAAAGAGAAAGGAAAAATTGAAATCGCATCATATGACCCCTTTAAAAACGGTATGCAGGTGCCAACATAAAATAAATACAGTACATGAAATGAAATGATTTTTTCACTTTTTATTTTGTAAATGCATATTAGCTATAGCATGTTATATTGAATGATACCTCCAATTAAATTATTTTATTGACATAGCAATGTTTAATTAACCTCCATAGTGATATATGCCAGACTTCTCCTATCATTTAGTCTGTTTAAATTCCACCCCTCCCCAACTGACTGCAAGATTGCATTAATTTTTGAGTCCAATGCATCTGAAAATCAAACCAGCAACCGGTGAAAGTCCCCAGTCCCGACCCTACATTTCAAATTAAATTTTTTTGAGATTACAATATCGAGGAAAATGTCTATAATTTTTTTTTGGTCACATGAATGGCAGCTGTTTATAACTGTAAAATATATTGTTTTTAAACAATATCAACAAACTAGTTATTCAAACTAACATCAATAATTTAGCTTCAAGTTCTTTTCAGATACACGTTTATAAAGTATGTTCAATCCAATTGATAAAGCCATGTCTTTTTTTTGTGCGCCTATTATAATATTTCACAATGACTTGACTATTGCATTTCAGAACACTTTCCTAAACTCCAAAGTGTTCTTCAGGCTTTTAGATGTTTGTCGTGTTTTATTCTAAATTGTTTCTTACAGACAGAAAACCTGCAATTATCTTTGGAAGACACTCTTGGATCAGTTATTATCTTTAAATACAGGACTTAACCACTCAAATTTATGTTCTGAAAGAACCCATTAGGTAGCTTTATTTAACCAATTCCTTTAAGTGATTTTGATTCCCTGAAGCAAAAGATATATTTTTTTCTCCCATGCTGTCATAAAAGAGTGAAAAGTGAGACATGTCTGAAAGGTAGAGGATCAGACATACCAACTCCAAAGAAAGAGTTTCTTTGTTGCCGATGCTTTCAGAAGACCCACCTATAGGTTGAGATGAAACGCTAGTGAATCCAGTAATGCGTTTAACTCAGAGCTACGCGCTTGACACCATCAATACACCTTTCACTTTCAAATTTTTTCAAGTGTCTGTGATCTTTATACTACCACTTGGGACAAATAACAATGATGGTATCAGCTTTCGCTTGATGTTTCATGCTTGATAAATAACGTCCCAAAGACCAGTTTCAGAGTGCCTATTTCCAAGACCCTATAATTTCACCAACAGTCTAGTTGAGTAGTTCCTATCCACCCTTCCATTCATAAAGCTCAAAGTAGCTTTTAGTGGTACAGTTAGTTTATTGAAATCTTAAATTTGTGTCCCAATCCAGATGGGGTATCTTTAGCTCTCACTCAAAGGCAGTTCCCTGTTACATCAACCAATAATTATTATATAGCATGTTCTTCTCCTGGGTGAGGAAGTGCTCTGGTCACTGGGAAGTGAGCCAGAAACATCTGCTTATGTATCTTCAAATATCACATTGCTAAAGCTAATGAAGCTTGGAGGTTCAAATATGCACAACTACAATTGTAGCCCTCAATAAAAAACACTTGACACCAGGTTGCTTAAGGGTGACTGGCCGAAGTGTACTGTATAGTTTGCAATATCAGTGGTCCTGGCAAGAGGTCATCCTGCTTCCAAGCAGACCCTCAGCCGGTGGATAGTTAATGCCATTACTGTTGCCTATGAGTCCTCTGATCTCCCCTCACCATTGGGGGGTCAAGGCTCACTCGACAAGAGGTGTGGCGGCTTCCAAGGCCTTTCTGGTAAGAGTTCCTATGCAGGACATCTGCAACGCTGCAGGATGGTCTACGCCCCTCACATTCGTCAGGTTCTATGACCTAGATTTGCGAGCCACTCCAGGCCCCTCTGTTCTCTTGCCATAGCTGTGCCCTTCCACACTAGGCAGGGATTTGCAAGTCTGGCGGCGTGGACATCTCGTTCCCCTAACGTTTTCCGACACAGCTCGAGTTCCCGAAGGGGAACGTCCCAGGTTACGTATGTAACCATGGTTCCCCGAGGGAATGAGACGCTGCGTCGCAAGGCCATACTTCCGGCATCCCGGCTAGAGCTTGCTTCACTCCTAAGAAGCTAGCGCCGGCTGCACCTCACATGCTTTTAAAGCTTCCTGGTCATGACGTCACCCACCGCGGATGTCTCGCCCATCGTTCGACTGATTACACATATGATTCAGAGCTTGGTATCGCTGAAGGCGTTCCCCTAGCGTTTTCCAACGCAGCGTCTCGTTCCCTCAGGGAACCATGGTTACATACGTAACCTGGGACGTTTTTTGCCCCAGGAATGGTGTAGTTATAATATTCACCAGCAGGGGCTCAGTGATTTTACGGAATAGAAAATTTCTTTTTTTAATGATTATTATTGTTTTTCTTTTTCTCCATAATCAAAGTCGATGAATTCCAGTGTTTCTTGTTTTCTCTAGAAGAAAGTCAGTAATACTTGTCTGAAATAACATGAGGGTGGTAAAATGGTGACAGAATTTAAATTTTGGGGTCAACTGTCCCTTTTAGAAATCATTATAGTAGAATGTTAGTGTCTGTAATGGCACTGAATACACATATTAACTAGTAGCTTTCTGTAGACAATTAATGCAGATGTACAGTATCTTGTTACTTTTATTAATGCCTACAATTCAGGCCATAATGGCTATTATAAAGTAAGATGGTAACCACAACAAGAGGGTCAGAGAGTGTAATGAGTTTAACAGAGGCCTACTTGGCTGAAAGACCAAGTTATTTCTTTCGTTCTCCATCTTTGTTACTGCAAAGTGAAGTCACCATAACTTAAGTGCTGTGTCATTTTATGGCCCTATCACACAGCTCATAAAATGAAAACTAAATCACTCACAAGACAATATAGACTTTTAATGACCTACACAGCAAACACAAGCATGATTTCATCAGGTGGACACATCTTGAGCTCTCTGGTTTTGAGATGAGGAATGAAAAACTCTCCATGCTGCTCGTTTTGACAATTTTTAAAAGGAGGACATAAATGAACAGAACCTGAAAATGTTACAAAAAGACAGACTCCACCCATACTTGCACTGTCATTAAACTAAATGTTAGTAGCAGTTTGAGTCACTTGCCTGCTTAGTGGGTTGTAAACACAAACATAGTTTGCAAAAAGGTATGTTTGCTGGAGACTTCACTGCAGGAGGTGCGACGACACATTTAGAAAGAACTGTTGTCAGCAGCAGAGAGGAAAGTGTTCATGGCGTTAAAAAACACTTTCAGTTCACTCAAAAAATTTTATTTACTCATCCTCATGTCATTCCTAACCCATGTGCTGTTATTGTGGAACACAGAAGGAGACATTTCAGATGTTTTTCCTCTGATACTCCTGGCTTCCAACGAACTGTTAGCTCAAGAATCAGATCACTGAGGCAGTGAGTTGAACTCAAGAACCAGATCAGTTCATTTACGAATAATTGTTTTACACTTGCATTTATTTATTTAGCTTTTATCCATTATTTTAATGACTTACAAATGAGGAAGATCACAAGCAATTTACCAGTGACTCAATTCAACTAACACAACTAGTTCAACTCAATTAGCTAATTCAGTTTTAGTCCACAACTCAAAGCTGAACTATTAAGCTTGATTTATACTTTTTTTGTTGAAAGAAATTAATACTTTTATTGCGCAAGGATGCATTCCATTGATTTAAAGTGACAATAAATACTTTTACATTGTCACAAATAAATACTTGCTTTCTATTCATCAAAGAACCCGGAGAAATATATATTAAGCAGCACAACCATTTTTAATCGTGATTATAATAGGACATCAGCATACTAGATTGACTTCTGAAGGATCATATGTGATACTGAAGTCTGAAGCACTGGCTGCTAAAAAAATCAGCTTTTTGTCTTTCAATTTAAAAAAAAATAATTTTCATTATAAACATATTTCACAACATTACTTTATTTACTTTATTTTTGATCAAATAAATGCAGCCTGAGCATGTGACTTCTTTACCGACTCGAAAAATGTTTGAGCAGGTGTGTACATGGTCACCGTAAATGATCATTGTAAGAAACCTTTCACACTTTTTCACAAAATAACATGCAGGTTTGAAGCAACATGAGAGTGAATAAACTATCAGAATTAAAGGAAGAGGAAAAATCCTGTCTTGGAAGAAATGAAATGTCTGAGTGTAGGTTGTAATCAAACACATGCTGCCTACAGCTGATATTGTGATCTTTCTTTTAGATGTCATGCCATGTCTATAAAACAGCATGTCTTCATTTTTTCAGCAATGCCGTATTTTACCAGGTCAAAGTTGGCTTTCCAGAGCAGAACATGTTAAAACAATGCTATTCAAATGCAATTACTGTTCAAAACTATTTAGTATGTCAAGGCACCACTTTAGAAAATTATGCATGATTGAGACTAATTCTGAAAATTGGAGATGTTGAAACAAACTTCATGTTCAAGGAGCACTTAATGATACGCTATGTGGCTCAAATCTTCCATTATGTGTGCAAAGGGATCTTCCACTCAACCTGGTCTTTCTGCTTCAGTTAACAGTAGTAGGGCTATATCATATATAAAATCATATATGGGCTGCCGCTGAACCATACAGTATATGTTATTATGTAAAGATTTAGGAGCTGTTGACTGCCGCACATAGCTGATCGTGATCATACCTCAAGACTACTCTTGTGTTGTAGACTAGAGGGTATGATTAATTGGGTATGCACGTTTCCCATGCACTCAAAAATAAATTGGGAAAAACTCCAGCAGCAGCCTCGGAAAGTGTGGGATAGCTGTTTGAGAAGACCTAATTTAAGGAGATAAAACATGATGAAAGGACCATAATGGCAAGAAATGCTTATTGATGAAGATGCTCTTACAGGGTACTGTACAAAATGTGCGCCCCCTTCTGGACGCTTTGTGAACTTTTCATCGTAACCCCCACACAAGAGGGTAAAAATGTCAAAGTCAGATGTATTTTCCAGAACGTCTTTTTATATATTCTTTATTAGCTGTTTCTGGGTGAAGCACTTACAAAAATACACACGTAAAGAACCATAAACTTGTTTGGCCTGAAATAGTACATTTTATGAAAGCCTCACACACTCTCCGAACAGACACTCTGAACAAACAGAGTCAAAGTGGCCCCTGTATGTGCATTTCTCAAGGAAAAGAGTTAAATATGCTCTCTAATGGTCAGGGGCATTTGGATCCATCATGTTTGTTGTTATGGACAGCAGGGGGTTTTCCGTTACCACACCAACCTGCTGAATCTGTCTTCCCCCTAATGTTTTTGTATATGTTTTTCTGGGAGAAATTCAAATGCACCAGACAGTCCAAAAAAGTGAGGAATTTGTAAAGACGACCAGACAAGGCTGAAATTGGAAGTGATTTTCAATAGCAGTTTTGTGATGGCTTTAAAACATTTTGAAATTATTCTATTTAGAAATTTGCAATTAGACACTTTTTATCTGTCTGAAAACAGAAACATGATGTAAAAATAATTCACATAGAAGTTAGCTTTGTTTTCTAATAGCGTGTTAGTTATGCGTTAGTATTGTTTCGTGTAATCCATCTATCTATCTATCTATCTATCTATCTATCTATCTATCTATCTATCTATCTATCTATCTATCTGTAGATACAGTAAAAAATTACACAAAACACATTTGCAATGCTAACAGCAAAAAAACACTTATGTGATTATTGTTTAATTGTTGATGTTTTTAATTTTAGATATAGATAGATAGATAGATAGATAGAATTCTGTGTGAATTATTGTTTACGTCATGTTTCTAAAGATAACAACAATACATAGGGAAGTCCACATTATACAGTCTACCTAAAATGACATTTTTCGACCCAAATTTAGGACTTAAATGCATCTTTTGAAGCTTTGAGGGGAGCTTAACAAGATCTAATCATGGGTCTAAACACTCAAAGAAAAAGCCATCCTGAAGTGACATGCCAACAGTGGGCAAATGTGCTTGGTAATTACAGCCTTGCGATGAGAGGGGAGGTGCTAGTGTGGTAGGTGCTTTTTTAATGATGCAAGGGCCAGATATGGTATAAAAACCCTCATCATTGTGCTAGGCAGCAGCAGATCCTGTCTGGCTCTGACCTCAAGGATATTCAGAAGTGGGAGCCGCGGCTGTGTTAAATTTTTTATTTATTTGGAACCCAAGTATGCCGGTAGGTGTCAATTTTTTCCCCCCTTTTCTTTGGTTTTGGGGAACTAGGCGATGATATTGAATGACACCTATCAGCAGGTGCAGATGGGAGGGCGCTCTTATTACTACTTTGAGTTATAGTTTAAACAAAGTTATTATTAATGGAATGGAAGCTGAAATCATAGTTTATGGTTGTCAGCTGTTGTTTACTTTAAATATGGCTGAACCAATTGTTCCATTAGAATGTTTCAGCCTTCACCAACAGCAGTTTTCTTTACATCATCACATCTAACTCTTTCGATTCCATTGCAGATTTGACCTCAGAGAATGGAACTAAGAGTAGCAAGCATCCTTCTTCTCCTGGTTGCCTTGACGGCTGCCCATGGTGAGAGATATGTTGTCAAGAAGGTGATGAAGGCTCCCCAGTACTCAGTGAAAAGCCATGGTATGTTTAAAATTAAAAAATGCTTCTCTTTGCTTTCTGCAGGGCACTGAAGATCTGTTTCTGTCTGTCATGTTTGATCTAAAGACGTAATAGATTAGCGTGTGAATGCTACATTGAATTTTAATGCAGGCAAAACAAATCTTAGGGAAAAATGATGTATGCACATAGCAAAGCTATATGAGTAGAAACCAGCACACTGATTGGTTGCTGATACACTGTGCTTCCTCCAGTAGTATAATGCAACCTGTCTAAGTTTTGAATATTCAAATTGTAGATTCATTGTAGGCAAAAACATGTCATGCCTTTACAGATGCATCATATACTATAAAGTCTGTTCTGCTGTCTCTGATTGTATACTGGAAGTCATTTTTTAAAATCATTTTAGTTTAGGTAGCAAAAAGGCATTTTACATAAAACTGATCCTTTAGTTCCATGTAAAACACGTACATCTTTGTCCTCTCTCTCCATATGTTTCACCAAGTTCCAGTCTGGAGTGTTGAACAATAAGTTAAAGGATGTATGAAAGATTCAGTATGTTATCTGTGTTCTGTCTATTTTCTTATATTGTGTTTAACTGCATGGTTTGATGAAATCCGCAAAGTTCAAATATAATGATTGAAGTCATCCTTAGATTGGTATTACTGTACAATAAAATACTGTACAGATTTGTATGATTTGTTTGAGTAGAAGCAATTCAGTGTTTTAGATATGAAAGTATACGCACATAAAAACCAACCAACTTTTAAATGTTATGAACAGCTATTTAGAATTAGCTTCTTAGAGACATGTTGAAAAGTGATTTGTCTGGGTGTGTCACAGCAAAATCTAGACATCTGTTTTGTTTCATGTAAGCTGTGCCTAGAAGAATGACTTTTGGTATGATGCAGTTTACAAACCAATAGAATTGACCACATGAAGGCAATCATAAAACAGGAGCCCTAGCCGCATATATACAGTATATATATATATTAAACAAGGATTATATTCTCCAGTGGAATTATAAAATGCACAAAAAAGAATGTGTATTTTAATGCAATACAGATAACTGATGGTTCTGATATTAGTATGAATACAAAAATATATAAAATACATGAAATACTAAAGTACTTTGTCTCGTAAGGTCTTTGGATAAATGTTCTGGTAGGCCTTTGTCCGGTCAAGTTTATTTATCAACATTATAGCAATAAAGCATGCAATTGCAGGAAGTGAAATGTTTCTGAAGATAAATAACAGAATTACAGATATAAGATTTAAAGTTAAAATTTTACATTTGAAGCAAGCACTTTTTTCACAAAAATTAAAAAAAAAAGTTTTATAATTGAACACAACTCTTTGTATAACTGTATACATATAGATTTGTTGTGAATCAACAATATATCAGGTCTGAAATTTTCAAATGTATTATTTAAAGTTTTCAAATGTATTATTTCTGATGTATGAACACTTTTTTATAAAAGGAGCTTGAATAAAAAAGGACTTTATAGTGGATCTGTAGAGCATACCTACATACTCACATTCAACTCGATACTGGCTTCCTGCTTCTTAGGAAAACAACTCTATTTCAACAAGCCTGTAGTTATATCTGTGAAACATTCTATAGTCCAACACTTCCCAAGGAGGCAGAAATGTGTAAAAAGGTACTATATGATTATAGGACCACTTTTAGTCAGACATTTCTAAAATCTGTCCAAATGTTATCTGTCCAGATCTCTAGCAACACTGTATATTATCAGTTTTATACTGGTATATTGTACTCGTAGTATATTATACTTATTTGCAGTCAATCTAATTTAGATCACATACAGTACAGAATTGCATGAAAACATCAATTGGAATGTGACAATTCTACCTATAACTGATTATCGCCACTGATGTACATAATGACTATGAATATTGCCACTGATATACTTCTTGTTTTATTCCAGTGGTATCTGTAGCAGGAGAACCAGGCATCCCTGGTGAGCCAGGCCCACCTGGACCTCCTGGCCCCTCTGGAGACCGAGGAGAAGATGGTGAAGGACTGCCAGGGCCACAGGGACCCCGTGGACCAGCTGGTCCTGCTGGTTACTCAGCACCTGGAAAACCTGGTGCTCCAGGTGGACCCGGCAAACCTGGAGCCACAGGTGCACATGGACTTAAAGGAGATTCTGGTGCACCTGGTACTCAAGGCCCCAGAGGCATGCCTGGTCCTGTTGGTATCCCTGGACCAGCAGGCATTTCTGCAACAGGCAAACCTGGACCAGCAGGTCTGCCAGGAACAATGGGACCACAGGGTGCGCCAGGTATTAAAGGACATCCAGGTATTCCAGGTGCACCAGGACAAAAAGGAGAAAGGTGTATTGGGGTTCAGGGGCCACCAGGTGAGAGTGGTCCAGCAGGATCAGTGGGTGCTCCTGGAAAGCCTGGTGAGCCTGGTGTTGGAAGACCTGGCAAATCTGGACTTCCTGGTGAACCAGGTAAATCAGGCTCACCTGGCCATGATGGGGAACCTGGACCCATGGGTCCATCAGGTCCAAAAGGTCACACGGGTGCTCCTGGAATTGGAATGCCTGGCAAGCCAGGTGAGAATGGTGCCCCAGGTATGCCTGGCCATGCTGGCCCCAAAGGTCCACAAGGTGCAACTGGTGCTACTGGTGCTCCTGGCATTCCAGGTTATGGGAAACCAGGTGAACCTGGTGCAAAAGGTGAGAGGGGAGTAGCTGGTAGCCCGGGTACAACAGGTCCGAAAGGTGAGCCAGGTGCTAAAGGGCACACTGGATATCCAGGTGCTACTGGTCCTATGGGTCCAGCTAGTCCTCAGGGGTCAAGAGGTTTCCCAGGTGAGAGGGGAGCAACAGGTGATAAGGGTGATCAAGGTCCAATGGGACCTCCAGGGCTGAAGGGGCACAAGGGAGAACAGGGACCCCAAGGCATTGAAGGCAAGCAGGGTTATCTAGGGGCAACAGGCCAACCTGGTTCAAGGGGAGTTACAGGTGCTCCTGGTAACAAAGGAGATGCTGGTCAAACAGGCGCTCCTGGTACCCCAGGAACACCCGGACCTGCTGGACAAAAAGGTCTTCCAGGATATCCTGGAGCAACAGGTGAAAACGGAGAGGCAGGAGCTCCTGGAGCAAGAGGCCCTGTTGGCCCAGCAGGTCCTTCAGGCCCAACTGGCCTTAAAGGTCACCCAGGTCTCCCTGGATCACCTGGCCCAGCTGGTTTGGCTGCCAAGGGAATTCCTGGGCCTCAGGGTCCACCTGGACTTCCTGGATCTGATGGACCTGCTGGATTTACAGGTCCTGCTGGACCTCCCGGCCCTGCTGGTCCTCCTGGTGAGGTCATATTTGAGAAGGCCCAAAGTGAAACTACATTCCCAGTTCTTGTCAAAAGTCCTGTGTCTGCATTCACTGTTGCAACTGTGACACCTTATCCCCCATCTGGTACCCCAATTAAGTTTGATCAGATTGTGTATAATGCAGAGCAGCATTATGATCCCGAGACAGGCCTGTTCACCTGCCAGATTCCAGGAATTTATTACTTCTCCTATAGCATGCATGTGAATGGTGCTAATGCTTTAGTGGCACTTTATAAAAATGGTGATCCAGTCATGTTCACCTATGATGAGTACAACAAGGGATTTGTGGACCAGATGTCTGGTAGTTCTGTCCTTCAGCTCAATGAGCAGGACACTGTATATATCCAGATCCCTGATGATGAGGCTAATGGTGTCTTTGCCGCTGATAATGTCCATTGCTCTTTCTCTGGGTTCCTGATTGCCTCTACGTGATAAGGTGATCCAACCACATCACTTATGAAACATCCCTATTTCTCAAACAGAATATCCTGCTCTGCAAACCTTGATGCACAACAGACTGTGCTATTGTTCTGAGAAATACAAGCATCTCAACTTGAAAATTCCAAGCAGTGGTGCCAATAAGAAGGAAGTAATTTATGTAACATGTTATCAGGGATAGAAATACAGTTAAAACCTTAACAATTTAATTTTTTGTGTGTGGATCGAGCATGTGAAATTGTGTCCTGATAATTTCCTGTCTTTTCCTTGTTGTTTTTTGTTTTGTCTTTTTGTTTTCTTGTTGCTGATCACAATGGCTAATTAAAATCTTTGTGTCTTATTTTTACTGTTATGGCTGTCCTTATATTCTTACTGATTAAACAGAGAGAGTGCTCTTCCTGACATCCTTATATTTGACTTGAACATTGTGATATGGTGAAAATTATGAAAAACAAACTCACAAGCAAACAAATAAACATCTATAAATGTTATCCCGTATGATTCATTTTGCTTTGTAAACCATAATGCCTAAATAAAATAAAATATTTCCTATAGAGTTCCTGTCTGTGTTTGTGTTTTAGTATGCTGAATAATTTCATGAGTCATTTGTTGTGATTTTTTTTTAAAACAAGGGTAACTACAAAGGGGTATGCAATGCAACGGAATTACAACAGTACATGTCTAAATTGATATATTTCTATTTTGTGTTGGTGGTTGCAAAAAAAAAAAATTTATAATGATAATAGAAAATTCTGTAGTTTCAAGAGTAGTGCCTTAAAAACAGAAGAGGGAAGTAAAGGATTATGCTTTGATGACTGTGTTAAGTTCACCCAGTCAACCAAAAGATGTGGGTTAGGTGGAGAGACAAGTCAAACAGAAGACGCTGGGTGGAGGCAATCAGCTCGGAGCCACAAGCCGCAGGTACTGCATTTGGAGGGTTTGAGGGAAGTGGTTGAATTAAAAAAAAATGAAGACAAGAGCACCTGGAGGGTAAAGTCTTTACCATCTATGAGAGCCACAAGTTTAACATTGCCATATATAAGATGAACATCCAGCATTTAAACTAGAAACAAGAATATTGGGTGAAAACACACCCATCTTGTGGTTGTTAGATTAGTGGTGGAGTTCATTTTGGAGCGCAGAAAATGCATGGTTCTAAATTATCTTTAGCTTCTGTGGTAGGCTAAAAAACTCAGAGTAGTGTCTGTTAACATTCATTTTATACTTAGAAAGCATTTGGCTTTTCTTGGAATTTAGAAGAACGGCATTTACCAGTGCTGAGGATAAATACACAAACACATAAAATGTTTTTCATACCTTAAGGTCTTTGTGATACGAGAAAGAGGTGGAATAAAGCCTACAAACCCTCAAATAATCACATCAATGTTTTATCAGGGTGCTGTTGTTCAATATATGTTGCCACAATGGGTTTGATGGTAGAGATGGTGATGGAAGGATAGAAGACCTCAACCAACATATGTTTCACATTGTTCTATTGTAAAAATCTTAAAATCACATTAAGAAATTATATTATAAAGACAATATTGCAAAATCAATACTCAAACAAAACTCATATATTGTCTGTCTAAATCCTTTATTTTAGTTTTGAGTGCCCCTAAAATTAAGGGGTAAAAGAAGCATTGTGAACGATTTGCACGCAGTTACATTCCATTTAAAAATCAAGTAGAGATGGTGCTGAAGTATTTACAGGAAAGAAAAAGAAAATCTACTTGATTGCACCGGCAATTTTTCAAACATTTGTGGAACTCTGCTGGAATAAAAACCACTTGGACTGCATTACACATGACAGGTCAAATGTTTTGATGTTAAACATTTCAGAACATCATTCTCATTGAAACAGGATTATTTCCAGAAAGAGAGAGGAAAAAAAAAAACTTCAGTTGATACCATTAATATTAAGAAAGAAAACATGATAAAGCCATTTTCAACATCGTAAAATCCAGCAATGACAAAAGCCAATACATAATGCATATTGCACAATGCAGCTGCTGAGGTTTTGAGCACCTGTTTTAGTGATTCATGTAATGATGACAGTAAAATCAAATGAGAACTGACCAGTAACACCTGTAAATTGTTCAATGACGTTGTTTCTGATAGCTCCTTTTCCCACACGCTTGATTTACCCAATTGTACGGCACCAGTACCTTCAACTAACATTTTAACTCAATGTCCTTACGACACTAACATAGTTCACCTACAAAAGAAAATTAACAAAAAAAACACAAACATTTGAAACAAGCAATGCTCTATTTATCTCATTCATCCACACACACCCACACAAATGTTACAAAAAATTATGAAAAACATGGGGGAAAATGTGCCTTTCACTTCCAATCATTCCATCCAACTTCCTTCCTTCAAAATGCCATATACAATGTAGTGGATGGAACAGGAATGGATGAAAGTATGGGAGAATACAGTTTGAAATGTCATTGGTTTTTGTACAAATTTTCCATGTTTGTGCTTCTCGGACATCTAAAACGGGCTTTTCACCATCCAGCTTACTCTGTGGCAGCGGCTGGGGCATCTGAGCTCTCTGCGGCTGCTGGTTCCTGAGGAGCAGCCTCTGCTTGCTTCTCCTCAGCTGGCTTCTCTTCAGCTACCTCATTTGATGGTTTTTCCTCTTTGTTTTCATCTGGTTCCTCAGCTTTTGGTTCCTCAGCTGGAGCCTCCGTCTTGTTCTCTTCGCTGGAGGCCTCAGGCTTGGCCTCCTCAGATTCAGGTTCAGCATCCTTCTTCTGTTCACCATTCTCCACAGCCGCTGCTGCCGCCTCTCCACCTTCAGCATCCTTTTTGGCACTCTTCTTAAAAGAGAAGCCACTAAGTTTGAAGGGTTTCTTAAAGGAGAAACGCTTTTTGGTTTTGGCAGGCTCACTGCTCGCCGAAGCAGAACCGTTTTCTTCTGTTTTGGCTGTGTCTTCACCATTCGCAATGGCGGAACTCTCCACTTCACCCTCAGGAGCAGCTTTCTCTGCACCTCCTTCCTCGGCCTTTCCTTCCTCTGCTTTTACCTCCCCATCAGCAGAGTGCTTTCCATTGGCCTGCACATCCTCCGTGGCTGCTTCTGCATTTGGAGAGGCATTCCCATTGATTTTAGCATGGCCATTCTCCTGTGGGAATAAGAAAATGCTTCATATAAGCGGTTTTTGCACCGTAAAGATTAAAAACAATTGTTTGCATTAATTTAGCATATTTACAACATACTAAATACAAGAGGCTGTATGAAAAACACTATCTTGAGTCTATAGGTTCCCCACGTGGGTGAAGTGTCATGCACTTTGTTTGGCTGATGCTGTTGCCATTTAAAGTGCCCCTATTATGGGTAATGAAAGGTTCATATTTTGGTTTTGGGAGTCCCCAACGACAGGTTGACATGCATGCAAGGTCAAAATACACTTTCATGGTCTAATAATATGCATTTATTTTTACCTTACTTGCTCAACGACTCCCAAATGATTCACTCAACGATTAATTTTTCCAAAACCCTGCTTTGCGTGACGCTAATCTGCGGTGATTGGTCCGCATCTTGCCTGTAATGCCTGATAAAGCAGCGTTTGTGAGCGCAGTGCTGCTTTGTGAACAGCGTTACCGGGGAAACAGCTATTTTTACTGCTCTAAAAGCTGCACCTAGTGGCAAAGAATTAATTAGCATTTTCATTCAGACCTGTGCAAAGGAAAATACCAACAAGTGGGCGGGCAATATGCTAATGTTTCATGTTGACGTCAACATAAAACGGCTTGGGATTCACGACTGGTTTCAATGTTTCAGAGTCGACTCTTTATTTTGAGAGACAACTTTATACACGGTGCACTTTCAGATTTAAAACTTTGCAGGATGTTTTCATTCCCTTAGAGTTGTGTTACACACTGCATGAAAGGTAATTTTCAAAAATCCATAATAGGGGCACTTTAAATGAAAGCGTTGCAAGATGGACGAGTAGATCCACCAGCCCTGATCAAACCGAGGAGATCATCGTGTTAAGTGCAAACACAGTCTTGCAAGGCCACTTCTCATATTAAAGCCATTTCTCATTAAATCCATGGATTGCGTCTCATGGCTTATTTGTACTTCCATTTTATCAAGAAGATGCGATAAAGGCGTGGTGATTTTACCGAAATGGCTTTGCACGACGGAAAAGCTTGATAAAGCTACGAAGATGTTCCTATTTAACTCGTTTTAAAAAATCGGAATGGAATCACCGAATTGTACCGTATTCGTAATTATACGATTTTAAAAGAAAAAAATGTACTTGCCGTTTAAACGCACTGATTGCATTGGGGGGTCTAACGTTATTCCAATCAACGTGCAAATTAGAAAAATGTAATTTACACTAAATGTAACAAATGTATGCTCATCATTCAAATTTTATACAACAATAACGTCGATATTTAATACAAAGTGCTGGTTTTGAGTGGAAAGTGGATAGTCCCTTTGTTGATCGACTCATTGTTCATTTGAACCGACTTGGTTTTTGGTACTGCACACCCCCTCAAAACATCACACGCCTGCACATACATAATAATTAAAGTTATTACCTGCCCGTTTGACTTATTCGCAGCCTCGGCTGGTTTTTCGGCAGCAGTCTCGTCTTTTGCTCCGTTTTTGGAGATTTGCGCTCCCATGCTTTCACACGCAACAAAGAATCGCAGATCAAATGAATAAACAAAGAGCGCGAGCTTTTCCCTCAGACGCGTCGCGTGCTCGCTCTCAACAGCGTCTGTTTTCAAATAAAACCGCGGAAAGGAGATAACGAGAGGTGAAGCTGTGATCAACTGATCGAGAATAAATACTAATTACTGCACTTTCTCAAATAAAATATATTATTTTGGGATAAGAGATGGAGATAATGAAATTGTTCTCTTTTGATAATGAGATGCTGGATACAACGCCCAAATACCCCTGACGTCACAGAAGAGCGGCGTGAGCCAATCAGAGGCCTGCGCGAAGCTGGGGGGAGGGGTTACACTCACGCACTGGAGGGGAGGAAGGGCTCGCAACCAGCAACTGGTGATTCAGTACCAGTGTATGCAGTCACAAAGATTTTGCTTTTCTTTTTACTGCTGGTTTTATATCTTTCTCTCCTTTGATCTTTGCGGTTGTTGTTTTTTTCATAACCCTGTCTCTTAAAAAAATCTTTCTTTTGGTTTATTCAAAATATGAAGGGAGAAAGTAAACACCATAGATTTAAATGGCTGAGTATGCATTATGCTACTTTATCTATAGACACTACATAGGCCAACACAAAGGTTTGTAAACATTTCATTTGCAACGCTCCAACCTTGGATTTCAATTTTCCAATATAAACATTCAGTCACACACTGCATGCATGAAGAATTCTTTCTGAGGAATCCTGGTGACCTAGATTCAGTCACAGTTTATTGTCAACCCAGACGGAGCTGCTTTGAATGCACTGAAATAAAGTGTGCTTTCACATCACCATACTATCTCACGTCACCATGGCAACTGCTCAACATCACAGCAGATTGCTCATAAACAATAATAATATTGTAAATGTGCAATGGTGAAATATTTGGTTTACGTCTGAACGAGTGAATGGTCTGCCTGAGTAATCCAGGAATAGGAGGGAAGATTTATATTGCATATTAAGCTGATTTATGTTTTGTTAAACAGAGAAACCCTAAAACATTAAAGCCTAATAACTACACCAAACCGGATTGTGCAAACTGGACATTTATCTTTAAAAAACATACATTTATTATAAAATTTAAATAACAGGAAGTAAATTAACAGTATAATACAGATTTCATACTTTAGGGAAATATGTTAATTGTGGCATTTGATCAAAAATGATCTAAAGTAACATGACCATATTTACTTAGAATTTAACCAGTGAAGCATCACAAAAACATTTTGAAAAGTCAGCTATACATAGCATGAAGTGACTCAACAAAATCTTGATGAGTATAAAAATTTAAATATTACAAAATCTCACAACTGTTGGCCGGTGCTACAGCAACAGATGTTGATTTAGGGCGAGAGTCCACTGGCAGAGTTTCATTTTCTAAGATTAAAACGAATAATATTGAAAATGCTTGAAAGTCATCCCAAACCTTGATCTGTATTTGCGGATTACTGATTTTTAATACATCTATTTACATCAGTAACATTGCATGTCATATACACGCATTGCCATTTTTGGGCAATATAACATGTATATGCATGTAACATGGCGGTACCATTGGTTACAATGGTGAAATGAGAGGAAGATGTCAAATTTGCATCACTCCCTTAGGCCATTCTAATAGAAACACTCATGCAGAGTGAGCTAGTTCAATGCAATTGAAAGAAAACACAAAGTATAGTGTTAGAAATGTACGTTAATTAAAATAAAAAAAATAAAAAAAAAAAATATATATATATATAAGATTTATTATGTTAATAACCGTGGAAACGCATCATCACAGTCTGTGAAAAGAGTCCATAGTGGTGCATATATGATCTTTCAGTACGATGAGGAGACTGGGGCTAACTGTCAAAAGTCCATTTTAGTACAGGCACAATCACATACCCATAAAATCCTAATTTATTCACTCCCATGTTCTTCTGAACCGTTATGACTTTCTTTGTTCACACAAAGAGGATATGCTAGGGAGATTTTCAGGAGACTTTACACCTGAGGCTGTCGTTCTGTCAAACATCTTCTTTTGTTTTCCACAGAAGAAAGAATGTCATACAGGTTTCAAACAACATGAATAAATGTTCACAGAATTTATGGCTGAACAATCCTTTTAAGATTTGAATATTTCCTGAGAAAAATTAAAAAAAATTTTTAGGCTTTTCAGCTAGAAATAATAATAATAATAATAATATAAATTAAACAGTAAAAAGATAAAATGTCAAACCTAGGTATTAAACCATTGCTTTGGCCACCAAATATTATAATTAATAAGCAAAACATATGATAACTTGCACCAATCTGACATTAATGAAAAGTTTCCTTTTCCTTTGTACACAGTGCCACCTTTCAGTTAAAAGATTTGCATAAGGGTGCATTTACTTTGATGATTTACTTTTAGCAGGCTATACAATCTGAAAAGTTTCTCACCCAAACCGTTTCAAATTAAACGAAATTCTCAGGAGTGTGCCTCACACAGCATGCATGGATTATTAATTTTTTTTTTTAACTCAGACAACACACTAAATTATTGGTGTCACAGGTTGTCAACGATTACAGAGAGATTTGTGGAGCATGACCAGACAGTTCTAGTTTTTCTATGGTAACCACAGCTGAACCCATGCTGCACAGTAGGAGCAAGAAAGGACCATCTAGGAGGCAAAATATGCGCGCGCACGCAGGCGTCTTCTGCCCCACCCGATTGGCTGAGCGTCCTGTCAATCACCACCTCGGTCCCCAGAGAATCCGCCTCAGCAACGCCATCATCTGTTACACTCGGCGACAGGAGCAGCCTGAGCCGTCAGGGCCACTGTTGTTATTTTCATAATTCACCGAGATTTTATTAATAGAAAAAGCTGTCTGCAAATGACCTGTTTTCCGTCTCTTTGCGGTGAAATCCAAAACACTTCAGGCGACCCCTCTCTTGGTAAGCATTTTCTGATGGTCTGCCGTTTTTGATACACTTGGTGCAGTCGATTTGTATCCAATGGATATTGTGGTTAATGGAAGTGATGGGAGATGGAGGCTTTATAATGCTAGTGCCGACGGACTAACCATAACGCTTTCGCTTTATCAGCCGCATGATGTTAGGAATCTTTAACATCGAGAACGAATGTATTTTCTTGTAGGGATGGTGTGATGCTTTTGCTCCTAAGCGCTCGTCTCTGGCAGCAGGATTGATGCGCAGCAGAAAAAGCCTTATGTACACAACTGAGTGGAAGAATAAGGCCTCTGTCACTGGACAGTAGTCATTTATGACAGAATGAAATCATACAATACCCTTCATCAGGGTTTACAAATTCAGCACGCAAGTATTTGTGTGACTTGACGGATTTTATGCTTTATTTTATTTTTAGTATAATCTGTCTATTGATTTTTTGGTTGTTTTATGTCTGAAGCCTATATGCAGTGGCCCTTAGGCACAAAAAGCCTTTTTCCCATCTTATTGCTTTCTTTATGCATCCAGAATGATAAATACAGGGTTAGCACGGTCATGGAAAACCTAGAAAAATCATGGAATTTTTAAATAGTCTGGGAAAGTAATAAAACATCAAAAGTCATGGAAATCTTTCTATGCTTTGAGTCTCAGAAAGTCAAATCCTCCATTTAGGAGCATGCAAATCTTTTTGAGACTCATAAAATTATAGTTTAAATCTCTTAATTTAAAGGATTGGTGCCTGAAAATCTCTCAGCAATCTCAGCAATATTTACGCAGTAGTTATGAACAAAAAGTCTCATTGATGAAAAGGATTGGTTATTTCTGGCTTAATTAAAGGGTCTTATGAAATATTTATGTTATGATGGATATAAAATTATATAACTTTTAATTTTCAAAAGTAAAGATAAAACAATATTTGCTGTAATGTCTGTGGTCGAGACACTTTTTCTTGTACAACAAAAGCATGAATGGCTCTTCTGAATTCTTTGTTTTCTGCATAATATTTAAAGGATGTTGAAGGGTGAAATGTTTAACTTATACAGACATCAGACTTTATGTATACTTCAACACAGTTGCTATAGTTCTCCAGAAGTTCTCCCTTAAAACAATGTCTCTGGCTTTCGTTTTGCCCACCCAGGCGAAGGAGCAAATCGTAGATGTTTTCACATCATCTTTAATTGAATGGAATGCGAATACTCCACTGTGGTAGCCCAGTGCCTGCCTTGGTATGTTTATTAAATATATGTTTTCGTTTACTCTCTGCATGTGTTACATGCCCATTTACAAGATTTGTATAAACAGGCCACTTATATAAACATTTATTAATATTAACATAATGTTATGCAAAACAGAAAAATGGTCACATTAAAGGAATAGTTTGAAAACTGAAAATGTACTCATTACATCACTTGCTCACCAATGGATCCTCTGCAGTGAATGGGTGCCGTCAGAATGAGAGTCCAAACAGCTGATAAAAACATCACAATAATCCACATGCAGTCCACACCACTCCAGTCCATCAATTAATGGCTTGTGAAGGATCATTAAGATGTTTTTAACTTCAAACCGATGTTTCCGGCTAAAATATGAGTCCTCTTATCCATAATATTACTTTCTTCAGTGAAAAAGTCATCTTGTCTGAATTAGGAGAGAAATATACAGATCAAGCACTGTTTACCAGTGCAAACAGTCCACAACAGAGGATGAACTTTTTAACTGGAGGAAATGCTGTGGATTATGTACTGGTATTTTCAGCAAAAAAAAAAAAAAAAGGTTTATATTTAATGTTTAAAGTTGATGGTGAAGCTTTTCGCTTCTCAAGACATTAATTGATGGACTGGAGTCGTGTGGATTGCTTGTGGATTATTGTGATGTTTTTATCAGCTGTTTGGACTCTCATTCTGACGGCACCCATTCACTGCTGAGGATCCATTGGTGAGCAAGTGGTGAAATGCTAAATTTCTCCAAATGTGTTCCGATGCAGAAACAAACTCATCTAAATCTTGGATGGCCTGAATATATTTATAATATATGGTGAATATATTTTCAACAAATTTTCATTTTTGGGTGAACTATTCCTTTAACTAATTCAATTATCCAAATCATGATATTTGCAAATAAGATTAAATAAATCACATATTTAGTGACACATCCATTTGTTTTCACTGTAATTACAGACTGTGTGCTTAAAACCAAATGTCTTTCTGAATCACTTGTTGAATTAATTATTGATTTATGTCTGTTTCAAGTAATAACTTAGGGATATTTGTTTACTTCCAGTCAGTTGTTCTGAATATGAATCTTAACCTCCTCTTTAATATGTCTTAATTTGATTAGATTCAAACCAATAAAATGTCAAAGCAGAAATAAATATATATCAAGTCATTTTGTATGAATGTTCATTTATGCCTTTCTTCACCACAAAGAATATAGATAATGGGCTGTGTGCAATGCAAGGACAAAGAGGCAACCAAACTCACAGACGACAGAGAAACTAGTGTCTCACAGCATGCAGGATATCGATATGGGGCTGATCCGACACCTCAGCACTACCCCAGCTTTGGAGTCACCACTATACCCAACTACAATAACTTCCATGCGCCTGTCAGTCAAGGAGTGACTGTGTTTGGGGGAGTGAACTCTTCTTCACAATCTGGAACGCTACGATCCCGGGGTGGAACAGGTAGAACAAATGAGAGGATTTTGCTCTTGTTGGATCTGTTCACATCATTCCAAATTAAAAAAAAGAAGTTTTTTTCCTTGTTAAATCTCTGAAAAAACTTTCCCTTTTGGCTGACATCACCAAGGCCTCATTTTTTCAGCCCCTTCCCTACTGGCTTCATTCTGGTATCGTGATCTGATGGATAAAATCAAGTCCTGGCCTACATTTCTCTCATTGAATATCCTGTTTTATTTGAAAATATTTAATGAAAGTCAAATGAGTTGTGAATATCATTTAATGTTGACCATTTAAAATAACTTTTGTCTCAATCTTTTAAAAAATATCCCAACAATTTCCACTTTGGATCACATTGTACATTGCACATTGTTGAAACATCGTAATATTTCTATAAACTGCATTGTTTTAGTAAGCTGATGTTATTTGTCATTTTCTTTTGCAGGAGTAACACTCTTTGTAGCACTTTATGATTATGAGGCAAGGTCAGAGGATGACCTCAGCTTCAGGAAAGGGGAAAAGTTCCAGATTCTAAATAGCACGTGAGTTCACAGAACATATTGCTTTTCAGTAGGATGCTGTCTGAAACATTAACTAATGCTTTTAATGTACTCTACTGTTCTAAGGTTTGGGGTCAGTAAGATTGTTTATTGTTTTCCAAGGAAGTCTCTTATGCTCACCAAGGCTGCATTTATTTGATCAATAATAATATCTGTAATATTGTGATTTTTTTTAACAATTTCAAGTAACAATTTAAAGTCTTCTACTTTAATATATTGTAACATGTAATTAATTCCTGTGATGCTACTTATTCCAGTGACGGCAAAGCTGCCATTCAGTGTCACATGATTATTTCAAAATCATTCTAATATGCTGATTTGGTGCTCAAGAAACATTGAATCAACATGTTGAAAACAGTTGTGCTGCTTAATCTTTTGTGGAACCCGTGATACATTTTTCCAGGATTCTTTCATGAATAAGTTTAAAATAGCAGCATTTGAAATAGGAATCTTTTGTAACATTATAAATGTCGTTACTGTCATTTTTGATCAATTTAATGCATCATCGCCAGACAAAAGTACTAATTTCTTTCCAAAAAACAAACAAAAACGTGCTGACTTAAAACATTAACATGTTCATCTTGGAATTTTTAACTGACATTTGAGAGTTCAAATGAGAGATTTTCTGTTCTCTCATGTTTATTCTAGGAGCCTATTCATTGTCCATACAGGACTGGGATGAAACTAAAGGTGACCACGTGAAGCACTACAAGATCCGCAAATTGGACAATGGAGGATATTACATCACCACTAGAGCTCAATTTGAAACACTGCAGCAGCTTGTGCACCATTATTCTGGTAAATCTGCATCGAATGCATAATGCTAAAATTTCTCAATCTTAAATGATAAACAAACAGTATAATCTATTCAAATTTCTGCATTCAGCCCGGGCTGCAGGACTTTGTTGCCGTTTAATAGTCCCGTGCCATAAAGGCATGCCCCGCCTTGCTGACCTGTCTGTCAAAACCAAAGATGTATGGGAGATCCCACGGGAATCACTTCAGCTCCTCAAACGATTGGGGAATGGACAGTTCGGAGAGGTCTGGATGGGTAAGAGATTAGTTTAACCACATACCCAATAAAAGAGTTTGATATTCATACATTACTTATAATTCCAGGGGTATAAATCTTGCCCTGTCAGTGAGGCGGAGAACATTTCCTCTTGTCAAAAGAAAGCCAGCTGTCATGGAAGGTTTTATGTGTGGTTCCTTTCAAGGGCTGTGTGACTCACTATGATATCTCGTCTCTGAATGGCAGGCACTTGGAATGGCAATACTAAAGTGGCAGTGAAGACCTTGAAACCAGGCACAATGTCCCCAGAGTCGTTCCTGGAGGAGGCTCAGATAATGAAGAAACTGAGGCATGACAAGCTAGTGCAGCTTTATGCGGTCGTCTCTGAAGAACCCATCTATATTGTGACAGAATATATGAGCAAAGGTAAGAACAGATTTTGCAAACAGAAGTGGTAAATAAATGCTGCTCTTTTGAACTTTCTGTTCATCAATGAATTTTGAAAAAATGTGTCACGGTTTCCATAAAAATATTAAGCAGCACAACTGTTTTCAAAGAAATCACAAAGAAATCACACAGGTTTGTTCACATGTAACTGATTGTCTTTCAGGAAGCCTGCTGGATTTCTTGAAGGATGGTGAAGGACGTGGCCTTAAATTGCCAAATTTAGTGGACATGGCCGCTCAGGTTAGTTAAAATGTTTTGATACCAATAATAGATTAAGGTATCTGGTTTCAGTAAGCACTTACTTTGACCACGGGACATTTAAATATTTCATTGCTCGCGCACTTATCTTTTAGGTCGCTGCAGGCATGGCTTACATTGAAAGGATGAACTACATCCACAGAGATCTGCGGTCTGCCAATATACTTGTTGGTGACAGCTTAGTGTGCAAGATTGCAGATTTTGGACTGGCCAGACTAATAGAGGACAATGAATACACAGCACGGCAAGGTGAGAGTTACACTCCCAAATCATCTTCATAGGTTCAGTCAACCCTCTATTGCACAGTGTTGCTATATGGAAACAGCATTTTTCTTCACTTTACACATTACACTGACAATTCAGAAAAAAGTAAATTGCATTATTGGAGTTTAAAGATCAGAGTTTATAATAACCAATAATATGTTGTTTTTAAGTGAAATGATTTAAGTACTGCTCAAATTTCTGTAAATTTCCTTCTATGTCTGGATAGTTTGCTGGATTATTTATTATTAAAATGTATTATTAAGATCACAGTCTAATGTAGTTCTACAGTAAATTAGAGAAAATACTAATGTTACCATATTGCAAGGGTTTACCACATTTGAATTGCAATAATGCATTTGTTCACTGGGCATTTCCTTGTTTTAATAAATATTGGAATCACATGTATTACTGTGTTTATATTTATTTATTGTAAGTGTTTATCATAGACTGTATAAAAACATGGACATAGTGTCCGTGACGTCACCCGTAGTTTTCTGAAGAGCGTTTTTGAAGCCTAAAGTGGGTGGAGCCAGCCATCGCCATCTTGGCAGCGCGTCACCGTGCCTCACTCCCTGATAATCGAAAATGGGCAAAGAGGCGGGAGCTGGTTGCTGAAACCACGCCCACCTAGCTTGACGGTGGTAACAGCAGTGGCAATCCACCTGTCACTCAAGTGGCCACGCCCTTAATTATGCGGAACTTTAAGGCTTAATATAATTTAAACGGATGAGTTCTAAAAAATTCAACCCCCTTACAGTTGTCATGAAGGGCAAAATTAGCTATATAGACCAAAACCACTTTTTGTACCAGGCTGTAAACATATTTATTTCTACTGTAAAGTTGGGCATTTTAACATGGGGAGTCTATGGGACTGACTCCCTTTTGGAGCCAGCCTCTAGCGGCCAGTCGATGAATTGCAGTTTTAGTCACTTCCATGTTGGTTTCACGAGAGAGACCGGAAGGTTGCCGCTTGGTGTTTATAGTACAATGTTCAGTTGCATATGGAAACATTTCGACATGGCAACTTCTCAAATGGGGATGACATGGCTATACAGGTCATATAACTGTTTTATCTACTAATGTTTGTTTCCTTATGCACATATTCAACAGAGTTAAATCTGTCATTTCTCTGGGAACGTTGCCCAATTCACAAGTAGGCCACATTTCAAGATCAGATCCATAAATCCAGTGTTCCGTTGTAGGTGCCAAGTTCCCAATCAAGTGGACGGCTCCAGAGGCAGCACTCTACGGAAGGTTTACCATCAAGTCAGACGTGTGGTCATTTGGAATACTACTCACAGAGCTGGTCACCAAAGGACGCGTACCCTATCCAGGTGAGATCTGATGGTGGAAGGTACATTTTGAGACCATTAATGCTGGCAGCAACTGACTAAAATTTAATCAGTTAAAATGACTAAAATTTAGTTAACATTTTTCAAAGACAGTTTGCTATTTGATGCAAGATTCATTCTTAAAGGGATAATTTACTCAAAAATCTGAATTCTGTCATTGTTTACTCACCCACATGTCATTCCAAACCTGTATGAACAAAAATGTTTTTTGTCCTTACTGTGAAAGTCAGTGGGGTCCAGTGCTGTTTTGGACTCCATAGACTTACATTGTATGGACAAAAGCAGAAACATTCAAAATATCTCCTTTGGTGTTCAGCAGAAGAAAGAAAATTTTACAGGTTTGGAACCTTTTTTGGGGTAAATTGTGCCTTTACAGGGATAGTTCACCACTTACTCTCTCATGTTGTTCCAAATCTATAAGACTTTGGTTAATCTTCGAAACACAAATTAAGATATTTTTAATGAAACCTGAGAGGTTTCTGTACCCCATTCAAAGTCCAGGCAAACAAAACTTAGCAGATCCAAAAAGGTCATAAAGATGTTGTAAAATGAATTCATGTAAAATTGAGACATTTAGTCTTGTGAAGAGATATCTCATTATATGATGATCATCGCTTTATATGAGGCTTTTATATGATTAACATCATTTTATGTGAGGCTTTTATTTCTATTTAAACAATGATTGGCACACACATCACATATGGTAAACACAAAAGCTCAAATATGTGTATGTGATGCACGAGAACCAATAAAGTTTGTTGTAGCGTGTAACATATGCATTACCAAATATGATAAGCTCTGTGTATGTCTGTTTATATGTGAATAAAAGCCTAAATGAAATCTGTTCATCATATAAAGTGGTCGTATCTCATCACAAGACTTTACTTAAACCACTCAATTCATATGGATTCATTTTACGACGCCTTAATGACCATTTTGGATCTGCTATGTTTATACTAAATGCATAAATGTAACGTAAATGTTCTAAGTATTGGTTACCTGGGGCCTCATGAAACACCAGGGTGGGAAAGGCCTCATGAAACTTTCCGTAGGTTTCATCCTAAAAGTGTACGTACGCACAAAAGCTAGATTTGGCGTACAAACAAAAGTTCTCAGATTTATAAAACCATGCGTACGCCAGAACCTGCGCAAAAATCTTTTTATAAATCCCTGTCAGCGGAAGATTGTGCGTACATGCATCTCCTCCCCAAAATCACCATACAGGTGCATCTCACTAAATTAGAATGTTGTGGAAAAGTTCATTTATTTCAGTAATTCAGCTCAAATTGTGAAACTCGTGTATTTCGGCTCTGAACCTCGTGTGTAATCAGTCAAATAGATGGGCGAGACGTCACGGGCAGGTGACGTAATGACCAGGAAGCTATAAAAGCACGTGCGGTGAAACCAGCTTCAGCTTCTAGGAGTGAAGCAAGCGCTGGCAGAGATGCCGAAAGTATGGCCCCGAGACACAGCATCTCATTCCCTCGAGGAACCATGGTTACATACGTAACCTGAGACGTTCCTCTTCAGGAACTCGAGCTGCGTCGGAGGACGCTCCGGGAACGAGAATGCCCACGCCGCCAGACTTTCAAATCTTCGCCTAGTGTGGAAGTGTGCACAGCTAGGGCGCGAGAACAGAAGAGCCAGGAGTGGCTTACATATCTAGGCCATAGAACCTGACAAAGGTTAGGGGCGTGGACCATCCCACAGCATCGCAGATGTCCTGCATCGAGACTCCTGCTAAGAAGCCCTTGGAGGCCGCCACACTCCTTGTAGAATGAGCCTTGACCCCAAGAGGCGAAGGGAGATCAGAGGACTCATAGGCAATAGAAATGGCATCTACTATCCACTGACTGAGGGTCTGTTTTGTAGCTGGAAGACCTCTCTTAGGGGGACCATAGCATACGAGCGGTTGGTCTGCCCTTCTCCACAGGGCAGCTCTGTGGACGTATGCGTCTAGTGCTCGCACTGGACACATACAGTTACGCTTCTGCTGGTCTGGATCCCCGAAGGGATGAGGACTGAGGGCCTGGAGCACGACAGGCCGTGGTGTAGAGGAGGGGACCTTAGGAACATACCCCGCACGCTTTGGCCAGACTGGGCGCAAAGTCAAGATAAGAAGGAGCCACTGAAAGGGCCTGCAGATCCCCAACTCTCTTGAGAGAAGATATCGCCAGAAGGAAGGTAGTCTTGATAGTAAGGTGGCGA
>NW_015506151.1:311902-313842 GCF_001515645.1 Sinocyclocheilus grahami
GCCTACAGAGAGCTTCTAGCACCACAGTCAGGTCCCACGTGGGGACACGAGATCGTACCGGAGGCCTCAGCCTCAGTGCACCGCGGAGGAAACGTGTAACTAGGGGTTGTCTGCCCACTGACTGGCCACCAAGAGGGGCGTTGTAGGCCGCAATAGCCGCCACGTAGACCTTCAGGGTGGAGTGGGTCAACCCTGCGGAGAAACGGGCCTGCAAGAACTCCAGCACTATACCAACCGGGCAGTTAACTGGGTCGAGCTGGCGGTCTCCGCACCAAGAAGTGAAAAGTTTCCACTTCAAGGCGTACAGTTTCCTCGTTGAGGGAGCTCTGGATTGGAGGATGGTCTCAACAACCTCGGTTGAGAGACCGGAAGCTATGAGTTGTGCCCCCTCAGTGGCCACACTCACAACTTCCACAGCTCCGGGCGGGGGTGGATAATCGTACCCTCCGCCTATGAGAGGAGATCTCAGGTGAGAAATGAGAAATCAGGTCTGAGACCATACTCGGCCCGGCCAGAACAGGGCTACTAGCAGAAGACAGACCCCATCCCGGCGCACTCTCTCCAGAACTCCCGGGAGCAGAGCGATCAGGGTAAAGGCGTACAGACAAAGCCTCGGCCACGTCTGTACCATGGCATCCAGCCCCAGTGGAGCTGGATGACTCAGAGAGAACCAGAGGGGACAGTGCGATGTCATCTGAGTCGCAAACAAGTCCCCTCTAGCAAACCACCATGGGGTGAAGCATCTGTTTCCCGGGCCTCGGCCCCTGCCTCGACAGGATGTCTGCTCCCAAATTGAGATGCCCAGGAATGTAAACTGCTCTCAGCGAGAGAAGTTTTCCCTGGGACCACACAAGGATCTGGTACGCTAGTTTGTACAAACGGTGTGAGCACAGACCTCCCTGGGGGTTGATGTAAGGGACCACCACTGTGTTGTCGGTGCGCACCAACACATGGTGACCTCTTAGGTCTGGGAGGAAGTGTCTTAGTGCACGAAGCACGGCCAACATCTCCAGGCAGTTTGTATGCCATGTCAGATGGCGACCACTCCACAGACCGCTGGCAGGGTGGCCACTCATGACCGCACCCCGACCGGTGAGGGATGCGTCCGTCGCTAGCATTACGTGGCGACAAGGAGCTCCCAGCACCGGGTCCTGAGACAAGAACCAAGGTTTCCTCCACATGTCCAAGGCACGTAGGCATCGCCGCGTGACCTTGATCATGCAAAGCGGGTTTCCCCTCGGGGAGACCCCTTGAACTTAAGCCACCACTGTAGGGATCTCATGAACAGCAGGCCAAGCGTTATCACGTTGGACGCAGCTGCCATCAGATCCAGCAGTCTCTGAAACTGCTTGATGTAATGAGAGCAGCTAGCTCAGTGCCCTGTAATGGCGGACTGGTAGGGGACAACCGAACCGGCTGCTCTAGAGACCTCCGCGGAGGTGGCGAGCCTCTTAGCACCGCTACGTTGCTGGGCGGTGACTGAGAGTGGCGCTCGCGGGAGATCGCTGCGCCCTGGAACACCGGCAGTGTTGGTAGACTGATCTCCTGAGGGCACTGAGGAGAGACGGGCACCGTGTAATGCGGTGTACATCGCTCTTCCGCAGAGGGGCCTGCCCTCTGAGGTCCTGAGCCACAGCATCAGGACTCTCATAGCTGAAGTCTCCTATTGAAAACGACGGCCCTCAGACCCACGTCGCCTGTTAGGAAGACTAGACCAGAGCCTGCTCGGGGCAGGACCCAATGAAGCACACTTGGCAGGGGCTCCCACACCGCCAGGTGACCTCCTAAGGGAACCAGTCTCACGAGACTGGCCTCTGGTGCGCCTAGAGCAGCTAGCTCGGTGCCCTGAAGCGGGCACCGTGTGTACACCGCTCTTCCCCAGAGGGAGCTGGCCCTCAAAAAGTCCTAGGCCTTAGGCGTCAGGACGTTTAGACGTTTAT
>NW_015506151.1:316041-316705 GCF_001515645.1 Sinocyclocheilus grahami
AGGGAACCGGTCTCGCGAGACTGGCCTCTGGTGCGCCTAGAGCAGGTAGCTCGGTGCCCTGAAGCGGCGGACCGGCAGGGGACGACCGTACTAGCTGCTCTAGAGACCTCCGTAGAGGTAGCAAGCCTCTTAGTACCGCTAGGTTTCCGGGCGGTAACTGAGAGAAGCGCTCGCCGGAGACCGCTGCGCCCTGGAACACCGGCAGGGTTGGCAGACCGATCTCCTGAGGGCACTGAGGAGAGACGGGCACCGGGTATTGCGGTGTACACCGCTCTTCCCCAGAGGGAGCTGGCCCTCAAAAAGTCCTAGGCCTTAGGCGTCAGGACGTTTATGACAAAGACTATCCAGCGGGAATGACGGTCCGCAGAATCGCCTTCGGCCTGGGAGCGCCACTCTGACTCTAGACTCTGCGGAGTTCAAGAAGTGAGGCCCCCAGAATGAAGGGCCGGAACACGGTAGGTTGGGACTGCTCCCGCCCAGCAGCCCCTGCTGACCGCCTCAACCTCCTCAGAGGAAGAGAGGTAAACTCGTGCTCTCACTCGAGAAAATTTATTTATTTATTTTTATCCCAAGTGCCCCTGTATATCTAACTTCTCATAGTCAGATAAATACTTCATTTTATTCCTCAGAATTAAATGCAGTCAAACAACCAGAGGAGTAAATA
>NW_015506151.1:317623-318794 GCF_001515645.1 Sinocyclocheilus grahami
GCCTCAACCTCCTCAGAGGAAGAGAGGTAAACTCGTGCTCTCACTCGAGAAAATTTATTTATTTATTTTTATCCCAAGTGCCCCTGTATATCTAACTTCTCATAGTCAGATAAATACTTCATTTTATTCCTCAGAATTAAATGCAGTCAAACAACCAGAGGAGTAAATACGGTCTAGTGAGTAAGATTCACATCAAAAACCGAATGATGTAATATAAGCGTTGCTTTGGCAACGCGCGAGCCGCTCAGTCACACCAACAACATCAATCTCCTCAGAGAAAGATGGCCACATCAGCAAGCTCTCACTCAGAGGGGGAAGAACCGCAGCGTGGGCTTCCAAGCCTCGAGAACAAGCTCTAGATCTAGGGAGCACAGGTGAAGATAGGATCACCGCGATCTCAGTCGCAGCCATGCCTCAGCAACAGCGTGCCCGGCGAGAGCGGTGCGATTAACAGCGGGAAAAGCACAATCCGCCCCCCGAGAGCCGACTGCGCGAACTCCGCTCCCCGTTGATGCTGCTCATTATAATATCAGGCATAATATGCTTGTGTAACTGATATTTGTGCAACTGGCGAGCTCTTCAACGCCCTCCGTATCAGTCTCCTCAGAGAAAGACAGGCGGAGCGTCACGCCCTCTCCCCGGGGGGGAAGTACCGCAGCGTGGGCTTCCGAACCCCGAGAGCGGGCGCTGGATCTGGTGGTTAAGGAAGTAGATAGGGACGCGCCCGTCTACACCGGATCCATATGCGAAACCCACGAGCACAGCCGCTGCTCTGCCTCGGCGAAAGCGGGGCCAGGACCGCGAGGAATGCTAGTGAAGGCTCTCTCCTCAAAGAGAGCCCTCTGAGAGCGAAGCAAGGCAGTAACAAACGCTACCAAAATGGGCCGTCAGCTCCTTTTTTTTCAAGAGATGACTGCGTGCTTGCTCCCAAGCAGACAGCAAACAAACTGTGTGTATCCCCACCCGTAAAGAAACACGGGCAGGGAGGAACACACAGCCTGAATGCTGCCTGCCCTCGACTTAGGTATCTGGTTTTGTCTTGTTTTTAGATTCGTGACATACAACACTAAATAAGACTCACAAACAGATATCAGACTGACACACACACAGAGCGCTTGCTGAATGACAGAAAGCTGAAGCTGGTTTCACCGCACATGCTTTTATAGCTTCC
>NW_015506151.1:319663-327954 GCF_001515645.1 Sinocyclocheilus grahami
GCCTCAACCTCCTCAGAGGAAGAGAGGTAAACTCGTGCTCTCACTCGAGAAAATTTATTTATTTATTTTTATCCCAAGTGCCCCTGTATATCTAACTTCTCATAGTCAGATAAATACTTCATTTTATTCCTCAGAATTAAATGCAGTCAAACAACCAGAGGAGTAAATACGGTCTGGTGAGTAAGATTCACATCAAAAACCGAATGATGTAATATAAGCGTTGCTTTGGCAACGCGCGAGCCGCTCAGTCACACCAACAACATCAATCTCCTCAGAGAAAGATGGCCACATCAGCAAGCTCTCACTCAGAGGGGGAAGAACCGCAGCGTGGGCTTCCAAGCCTCGAGAACAAGCTCTAGATCTAGGGAGCACAGGTGAAGATAGGATCACCGCGATCTCAGTCGCAGCCATGCCTCAGCAACAGCGTGCCCGGCGAGAGCGGTGCGATTAACAGCGGGAAAAGCACAATCCGCCCCCCGAGAGCCGACTGCGCGAACTCCGCTCCCCGTTGATGCTGCTCATTATAATATCAGGCATAATATGCTTGTGTAACTGATATTTGTGCAACTGGCGAGCTCTTCAACGCCCTCCATATCAATCTCCTCGGAGAAAGACAGGCGGAGCGTCACGCCCTCTCCCCGGGGGGGAAGTACCGCAGCGTGGGCTTCCGAACCCCGAGAGCGGGCGCTGGATCTGGTGGTTAAGGAAGTAGATAGGGACGCGCCCGTCTACACCGGATCCATATGCGAAACCCACGAGCACAGCCGCTGCTCTGCCTCGGCGAAAGCGGGGCCAGGACCGCGAGGAATGCTAGTGAAGGCTCTCTCCTCAAAGAGAGCCCTCTGAGAGCGAAGCAAGGCAGTAACAAACGCTACCAAAATGGGCCGTCAGCTCCTTTTTTTTCAAGAGATGACTGCGTGCTTGCTCCCAAGCAGACAGCAAACAAACTGTGTGTATCCCCACCCGTAAAGAAACACGGGCAGGGAGGAACACACAGCCTGAATGCTGCCTGCCCTCGACTTAGGTATCTGGTTTTGTCTTGTTTTTAGATTCGTGACATACAACACTAAATAAGACTCACAAACAGATATCAGACTGACACACACACAGAGCGCTTGCTGAATGACAGAAAGCTGAAGCTGGTTTCACCGCACATGCTTTTATAGCTTCCTGGTCATTACGTCACCCGCCCTTGACGTCTCGCCCATCTATTGGACTGATTACACACGAGGTTCAGAGCCGGTCACGCTGAAGGGCGTTCCCGAAGCGTCTTCCGACGCAGCTCGAGTTCCTGAAGAGGAAACACCTCCGTGCAGCCTTGGTTGTGCAGTAGGCTAATATATTCGGACCAATTTAATCTTGCCAGTGGACCGTTCGACCACCGAATCCAGCAGTGTCTGTCACAATATCGAAGTAAGTGCGCATCGTTGATGTTCTTGCTAAAAAACAATTCTCTTAACATGAGGTCTGCAGTTTAAAGAAGCATTACTGTGTGCCTAGGCTAGCACTCCTCGCTGTCATTAAAACAGCATGCAACAAGAAAAGTGATAAAAAAACAGCGCATCCACTACAAATATGTCTAAATATCTCATTTCATAAGTTTTTGTTTAACCTTTGAATAATGACTTTATGTAATGTCAATGCTTAACTCTATTAATGAGCAGAATATTTAATATAAATGTGTATATTGAAAGGAAAAGAGAGTCTGAAATCATTAGGCTTCGCTATTACGCCAGTAAAAGAGTGCGTACGCACGGTCTAGAGTACCCACACGGTGCGCACATATTTACGCCAAGTTTATTTTTGATAAATCCCAATAAATCCCCAACATTTCCATGCTCATTTTGTGCGTACGCAACGTTTATACATCAGGCCCCTGGACTTGCAGTGGAAGGACAGAAACCGCTCAGGTTTATTAAAGAGGCGGTCTAATGCTATTTCATGCTTTCTGACTTATTTACGCTGTTAAAGAGTTGGATTCTCATGCTAAACATGGCCAAAGTTTAAAAAAACGAGTTGAATTTATGACGGAGTATTTCTGTGCCAAATACACTCCTTCAGGGTTCGTATAAGCAGCACTGCACAGTACTTGCTCAGCAGCGACGTGCACAGACATTTTGTGGGGCAGGGGCTCAAGTGGAAAAAAGAGCACTTCTCATATTTATTAAAAAAAAATTCTAAACAAAACGTTAAATATATTAGGGGCAGTGGCGGCTCGTGGGTTTTAAAATAGAGGAGGCACACTAATTGTATTTGTCTGGGGATCCTTGCCGATTATTATTATTATTATTATTTGCTTAACCACTTTAAAATGGCTTTTTGGTTGCTTTTAGTCAGAAAACATAAAGAAAATGACACACATACAGCAAGATAATATAATTTCACTTACCTTCCCTATCACTTGAAGCAAACATCCATCCTTTCTTAAAAGTCTGTGTTAAAAGAGCCGACTGCTGTAACGTTAGCCTATATCCAGCTTAGGCGTGTTCTCCCTTTATTTTTAATTTGTATATATACTGTTTGAATGACAGCTTGGTAAATCTGTTGGCATCAAATATTCAATATTGCTACTCATCATGGTACTTGGTACATTATCAGCGCAGCGGCAGACGTTCAAACTAATATCACGTAATTTACGTCTCTATGATGATTGGTTGATATACCAGAAGGGAGGCTAACCTCCCCTATGAGGTTTCTATTCTCAACACTCCCCAGCGCTAAAAGTGAACACTCAATGCTGATTGGCTCTTTTTTTTTTTTTACCAACAGAGGCATGAGAGTTCAGCTCTCCCCCGGCCTTCCCCTCCCCTTCTCTATCACCTAGCGGTTGTAATTACATCAGCAGATTCGGCACATTCGCGATAGAAAAGTGGCGCTTTCCAACTTCAGTAACATGTTATGGTATTACAGCTGTGAAATGACAAAATACATATTCTGAGACATGAATTGAAATGATTTGTGAATTTTATTAACATTACATCGTCCTCCTTCCATTTTCACCTCAAAATTTTGGGGAAGCTGTGCCTCCCCCGACGAGCCGCCACTGATTAGGGGTGTGCGATATTGACAAAAATATATCTCAATATTTTCAGGGATTTTATGTATAATGATAATTGTGCTGATATCTTAAGGACTGCCGTGGACAGCTGACTCCTAAAGTTTTTGATATCCTTCATATTCTGTGTGGTGGTCAGATCACAGCAGTTCATTTAAAATAATTAAAAGATACTTTAAATGTGAAATTAAAACTGCCAGTAGGTGGCAGCAAGTCACTGTTAAATAAGTGAGTCATTGTGACTGAACCGAATCATTTAAACGAGTGACAAAACAGTGTTGTGTTACTCAAAGATGCAAATTGGAATTATATTTGTTGGCGAAATAGAGCAAAAAGACTCAATATTGTGTCTAAAATGTAAGTGTCTTAATACTAAATTCTTGTTTATTGAACTGCTGTATAAAATCAATATCACATTTGTAATCATGCTGCTTTTTGGTGGAAAAAACGTCAGTCTTCGCGTGATACTTATTAACTATATGAAATTATGTTAAATGATGTTAGCAAGACAAATTAACTACACTCTTAAAAATAAAGGTGCTTCACGATGCCATAGAAGAACCTTTTTGTCTAAATGGTTCCATAAAGAACCTTTAACATCTGAAGAACCTTTCTGTTTGACAAAAGGTTGGCGAAAGAAGGTTCTTCAGATTACAAAAAGGTAAGAAAGAGATGGTTCTTTAAAGAACCTTTGACTGAATGGTTCTTTGTGGAACCAAAAATGGTTCTTCTATGGCATCGCTTGAAGAACCTTTTGAAGCACCTTTATTTTTAAGAGTGTATAATTGCCTTTTGTCTTTGGATAATTAGCTGTAAATTTGAGGCACAGATAGCTTAGTCTGTTGTTCATCACCACTCACCTCCACACCATGACAAACACAACTGGAAAGGGAGGGAGGGCTTCACTTCTGCTGCTCTTTGCCTGCCTGTGATGCGCATGCGCCGATCAATGTGTGCTACACTGCTGTGTTGCGCAGAGACACGGAGGGGAGAAAGTCTCAACATTTCCCGACCTGACCTGATATTTTGATTTTTTATTTGTTTGACAGGGAAAGCTGTGACAAACACGTGCACATATACAGTATATAGGTATATTCATTTATAAAAAATAAATTAATAAAAAATACACTCCCCAGAAAAAAAGGGCACTTTCTCTTGAGGAAGAAAAAAGGGCAGGTGCTCAAGCCTCCTTTGATGTCTATGTGTGCACGTGCCTGTTGCTCGAGACGATTTGTCATTTTGTTTTTTAGACCACAAAATCAACAATGTCGCCAAAGAAGTGTGTTTTTGCTTGTGAGGGAAAGATAACCTTGCAGCTTCCCAAAGAACCCAGTGTTAAGGGAACAGTGGATGCAGTTTGTTTCTCCGGGGCAGCAATGGAGTTGTGCAAGGGTGTTTGTTTGTTCCAGGCATTTCGGTGACGAATGTTTTATAAACATATTCAAATTTAGGTCAATAAATTTTATTTATGTTGATGTCACAGCTTGCAGATGATCGCCACGCAAACGCTTCGTGTGCTCGTGACTCTTAAGCTCCACCCATGGCACTCCTCCAGGACCTCTACTGTTTTCGGAGAGAGAAGCGTAAAGCTATATCTGTCTTTTATAAATCTGATAAATCTAAAGACTCTTCGGTGATATGAAGGATGCAGTACTACTCTATAGGTACTCAAGATTAGTATGAGATTGCCAGAAACTGTGTTATGTCCCCTTTAAAAATATCTTAATTTGGGTTTTGAAGATTAGCCAACGTGTTATGGGTTTGGAATGGCATGAGGGGGAGTTCCAAACCCATGACAGAATTAAAGGCATAGTTCACCCAAAAAGTTCCAACCCTGTAAGATTATCTTTCTTGTGATGAACACAGAAGAAGATACGTTGAATGCTTCAACTGTTTTTGTCCCTACAATGCAAGTATATGGGGTCCAAAACAACACTGGACCCCACTAACTTTTCACTTTCACTTTTTGGGCAAACTATCCCTTTAAGAGCGTGAATAAAGTTCAACTCAGCATCATACAGGAATTTGAGGGCCCCACGGCTTTTTTCAGTTAAAGAGCACATGCTTTGCATTTGTCCCTCAGGCATGAACAACCGAGAAGTCTTGGAGCAAGTAGAGCGTGGTTACAGGATGCCCTGTCCCCAGGACTGTCCCAGCTCCCTGCACGAGCTCATGCTCCAATGCTGGAAGAGGGATCCCGAGGAGCGGCCCACCTTTGAGTATCTGCAAGCCTTCCTGGAGGATTACTTCACTGCCACTGAACCACAGTACCAACCCGGGGACAACCTCTAAACACGGAGCTCCAGACTACAGAGTATGCCACAAAAGACTGCCCTTCAAAAAACTGATCGAAAGAGCATTTGATGAGAAAAGCTTCCAAGTTTTGTGCCATCTCGACCCTGTATCTGACACAATTCATCTTCCATTGAAAAAAGGACATGCAGTCGCATTATGTTTGTCAGTAAAGCCAAAAATAGAGTTCTGGGGAGAGACATCAGTCACACTTAATGATAAGAATGGTTTGTTTGTATGTAGTGTAAATAGTGTGTTTAGTTTTCCCTTGTATTTGGCTTGTTTTATTACTTTTTATAATGCTGTTTTGCGTTCTTATCCAGGCCGTGAAAGTCGACGCTGTGAGGAAAGCATGATCAACAGAGGCGGTATTAACCGTTTTAAGATTTACAATGATTCTGGAAATCATTCCTAGACACTTCCAGTAGGATGCTGACCAGCCTCTTTTAAATATTAAAGGAATTCTGTCAGTTGTATATTAAATTAACTATACGTGTCAAAACACTCCCTTTTAGCCGAGACATATAGCAGTACATAGGTAGCATTTCTGACACACTCTTGTGACTTTCACAGAAGGTAATGATGTCTGCCCTGGTTTTAGTGATTTTGCTGGGCCTAATTATTTTGCACCTGTTTTAGCAAGCGCTCAATGTCTATCTTTTGTTTACTGCTTCTTAGAATGAGTGCATTTTCTATTTAGTCACTTTGGTTTAACAATAGAGCAGTGTATGTATCAGAATAGTAAGAGACCAAGTGGGCATTATGCTTGACCATACTTGCATCTTTCCTGCAAATAAGATAAAATGACTGCTAACATCCTTACTGTTGTGAGAGAGAAAAAACGAGTCCATTAAATATATCTCACAATATCATGCATTATAAAATAACATGACTAAATGCGTAGAGAAATATTATGAAATGGTAGAATTTCACTCAAGATAACTCATTGCTGGTCTGCCTTGTTTTTTGCCCCTCATTTTGTCCTTCATGATAAAATGACATGTCTGAATATTCATTATTGGGTCATTCTTTACGTTTTTGTCGCATTTAAGAAGTGACAAGACCTCTCTGTGAACATTCTTACTGTAGGTCAAAGATATTCTCACATATTCCGTGTGCGACAATCAGAGATGGGCATAAATACTTGAAAATGTATTTAAAATACAAATACAAAATACTGTGTGGGAAAATGTTCTTAAATGCAAATTACATTCGATTTTTTTTCAAAGGCTTTAAAATACAAAAAAGTACTTTGTATTTCAAATACGTCTTTTAAATACATGTATCTGAAATACTGCCCATCCCTGGCGACAATATTGGCATAAGCCACGTTCAAAGAGCAATTATGGTGTTGATTTAAGTCAATATTTTGGGGTTCAACTGAAGACTGCTTTTATTTGGGCCTATAATTTAAATTATGTGCTGCATTTGTGTTAAAATCCAACCTCACAATTTTCACATTTATTTTTGTACCATCTATATTTGGATTAATTCATAAATATTGTGTTTATTTAATTGCTTTGTTTCATTTATGGACAAACATTTTTAGAATAAAGTGTCATTCAAATCCATTTCTTTCAGACTTTAGGTTTTTCAACTATCATCAAATTATAATTGAGTATCTTTTGTGTTAATATCATTTTGTAGGTTCTTTGAGATAAAAAAAAATTGATGCATTCTGGCTCCAAAACATTAGTGGCCATTTTTATTGAATTTTTTAATGCAATGACCATTCAAAAGTTTGGGATTGGTAATATTTTTTTATGTTTTTGAAATTAGTCTTTTAAGCTCACAAATTAAGGCTGCATTTATTTAAAAAAAACAACAACAACAGTAAAACATTAATATTGTGAAATTATTATATTTAAATAAAAATGTTTTCTATTTTAATATATTTTAAAATGTAAATGATTCCTGTGATGGCAAAGCTGAATTTTCAGCATCATTACTCCAGTCCTCAGTGTCACATGATCCTTCAGAAATCATTCTAATATTCAGATTTCATGCTCAAGAACGATTTCTTATTATTATCAATGTTAAAAACAGTTCAGCAGCTTAATATTTTTGTGGACACAGTGATACTTTTTTTCCAGGAGTCTTTAATTAATAGAAAGTTCAAAGGAACAGCATTTATTATTATTTAATTATATTTGCATTATATTTAAATAACTATGACTGGAGTAATGGCAGATGAAAATTCAGCTTTGCCATCACAGTAATATATTAAGGAATATGTTAAGTTATAAAACAGTTATTTAAAATGAGAATAATATTACTGTTTTACTGTAATTTTGATCAAATAAATGCAGCCTTGGTGAGCATAAGAAACTTCTTCCAAAAACGTTATAAGACCCCAAATTTTGAACTTGTGAATTTGGTGGATCTAGCAAACGTGATGCAATATTTGCAATGACAAGTACAATATTAAGACTTTTTGTAAAAATTAGCTTCTTTGTTTAGTTCATGATGTTATTAAACTCAAGCAGCAGGGAGAAAATAACACAAGATGGAGATGCAGTTTATTCTTGCAAGCGTGAAGTCAGTCATGCATCTCGCTCTTAGAGAACAGCTGCAACAAATATCAGTACATGTTGTTATGGTGCTGTATTTACTGTATATAGAAATAAAAAAACAATGTAGAAAAATATGGAAAGTATTTCGAATATATTAACACAATAAAAAAAGAGCATAGTACTTTAGCAAACAACCTTTGGGTAACATTTTCCACTTTCTGTGACATTTGAAGCAATTAAGGTTTGCTATAGACCTTGGTCTATGTGTAAATTCATCCATATGTCTCCAGGTCCCATAATGAAATCCATCCCTCCCATTGGTGTAGATGCCCCGGCTAGGGCAGCACACTCAGACTCTCTTACAGCTGGGAGCCATGGAATTTTACGAATCATGAATCGCCCGGCACAATGGGTGGTCATCATCACACTTC
>NW_015506151.1:327964-329803 GCF_001515645.1 Sinocyclocheilus grahami
CAGTCCTCAGTGTCACATGATCCTTCAGAAATCATTCTAATATTCAGATTTCATGCTCAAGAACGATTTCTTATTATTATCAATGTTAAAAACAGTTCAGCAGCTTAATATTTTTGTGGACACAGTGATACTTTTTTTCCAGGAGTCTTTAATTAATAGAAAGTTCAAAGGAACAGCATTTATTATTATTTAATTATATTTGCATTATATTTAAATAACTATTTTAAATATCTTTACATATTTAAAAAAATTATTAAATATTTTATATAGTTTATTACATATTTTATTTTAAATATTAATTTGACATTTTAAATATTTAATTTCTTTAAATTGTAAAAGTCTTTATTGTCATTTTTGATCAAATTAATGCATCCTTGCTTAAAAAAAATTACTGATCCCAAAATTTTTGAGTGGTAGTATTTTTGTATCATTTTAATCAATCAAACAATTTGCAAGCAGCCAACAAGTTCTGTTCTCACCTTCCATATTGCTGCTATATTTTTATTTCAGGAGCGCAGTTCTGTAATTCCCTGCATGTCCAGCGGAGGGCCACTGCATTCCAGCCAAAACATGTTGCTCCAACCACATGGAAGTCCACAACTAGTTTGTTCCCTAGTTAAAAATAGGAGCCGTGATTCTATATTTCAGATCTGTTCTATAAAATCACCAGTGAAGCCATATGCAGTGAGATTTGAGATAAAGAGTGCTAATTAGAAGCATGATTAACTTTAAATAGTGGAATTTTAGATCCTAATGCCAATTATTCATTTAATCTAAATCATCAAAACACTTTATTTTGAAAACATGATTACTGTGGCGATGCGATATTACATAATATGATGCAATGTAACTGATGGTACATACATTAAATTAATGACATTATCTGAAACATCAAAAACCAAGACATTTGAGTGAACATGCAACTGTCTCCTTTTCTTTCTCTTCCAGTAGATCACACCCCCCATCACCTAAAAAGGCAAGAGTGCAACTGGTATTTCTCCCGTCCCACGCCCATGTGAGGCACCAATAACATGGTAAATAAATTACCAGCACCTATTTGCTGCGTCCCCTGCCAGAGCCTGAACTCCCCTGTTTACGGCCCTGGCCTAAGATCCCATTGATTCTCCCCCAGCCATGATCCCAAATCCGGCACTTTGAAAACCCTCATCCTGCTTTTCTCACAAGATTGTGAGGATTCACCTGTGGATTGGATGGGGACAACAAAGAGGAACATCTTTTCCTGAGTGGGATTTATGGGTGAAACTGTCCAAATAAGATTACACAAGCAAAATCAAAGAACACTCGGCTGAAGTACCACCATGACTCAGGCAACTAAAGGTACTGCAGGTTTTGTACTCATGATCTCCTGCATTTGACTGACAGACAGAGCTTAATAAATAATAACTGATCAAAAAAATTTTTTTAAGTAGATATGATGATATTTTATAATAATGTTTGGAAAATAAAAGATTGAATCACAATAAATGCTGTTGTGGTACCATGCAAGAATGAATTAATAGCTCAGTTGATCGTGTTTTTGTCACAAACAGATCTGCTGAAACAAATTATATGCTGTATTATCATTTATGTAGAACATGTTTTCAATATTAATACAGAGAAGTCCATAATTAAAATATTCATAACCTTTTAAGTGTATAGATTTCTTTAGATATATCCGTGCAAATGCTGTTTGAACCTTCTCTTCATCAAAAAATCGTGAAATATTAAACAAACAGCACTGCTTTTAATATAGATAATAAAAATAAATGTTATCTGAGCACAAATCAGCATATTGATATATGACGATATATAATTTCTGAAGGATCATGTGGCATTGAG
>NW_015506151.1:330511-330833 GCF_001515645.1 Sinocyclocheilus grahami
TTTGTCAGTGACGATCAGATTGCAAGTAAGTTTTAAACAGGCCTACTTAATTTTTCACAGTTCCTATTTTATTTGTTCTGTTGTTGGATTTGTTTGGTTCACTCTGAACTGTTTTCATGTAGGCATCCAGGATTTCGGTTCTGATCCAGTGCTAGCAGTGAGCAAGGCCATTGAAGGCATTGAAAACAGGATAAACCATATGAACAATATGTTTTATGATGCTCACGGTATGCTTTCATAACACACAAATAGTTTCTTGTAGTAGCTGAAAGTAATTAGCAGCTTTAAAGGGGTCATATGATGCTATTTTAAAGATCATTAT
>NW_015506151.1:332280-340386 GCF_001515645.1 Sinocyclocheilus grahami
TCACTGAAATCATATTTAATCCGAGGGAAACTATTAGATTAGCAGATGATTCATCTGTGTCTTATCTGTCTGTATTTAATGCCAGTGGTATGTATATATAATCATTTGTGGCATTTAAACATCATTCATAAGCAGTTTAAAACACTAATTAGTTTTGACTTGCTTTATATTTTGTTGGTTTTCCATACAGGAGATTCAGGAGTCACTGAAATTGTGAAATATGGTGGCACTGTATTGGATGAGGCTGCAGAATGGATCAGAACCCCAGTGAGCTACTTATTCCACTTATTTGAAGGTACCTGATTTACTGATCATGCTGAAATATTTGAATGTTGTTTTAGAAGTTGACATGGAATATGGTAAAAATAAATTATTAGTCATATTTGCACTAATGTCTGTTTAATGCTTTCTATTCTACAGACATACTGGATGTAGTGATTACTCCAGTGGATATGGTCACTGAAGCTGTTGTGCAAATTTTAAGTGGGATCAAGACCATTATACAATATATTTCAACCATGTTTGGGGACATTGAAGGTACTGCAAAGCACCAAATTAGATTTTTCTCATAATTTTATATATGCATAATTTTTTATATATATTTGTGAATGATTCGCCAAATAAGCAATTGGTCAGAATTTATTTTTTTCTTTTCTTTTTCTTTTTCTTTTTAAACAGGGGATACAGGCATCAATGAAACAGTTAAACTTGGTGGCACTGTATTGGATGAGGTTACTGAATGGATTAGATTCCCGGTGGGCTACTTATTCCACTTATTTGAAGGTACCTGCATTTCTGAAATATTTGGCCGTTGTTGCTCTGAGAGCTGACATGTAATCAGAAACATGTCAGAAGTCACATTGGATAAAAACATCTGCTAAATGCATACATGTACACAGAAGCTCACAACATCTCAACATCACAAAATATAAGCTTTGGGTTTTGAAGAAACTGCTAACAATGGTTCAACTGAGTTTTTTTTTATCATGTGCATACTGTTAGGGTCATCAATGTGATGTAATGACGCGTTTCCAATCGGAACAAACTGTTATGTCTTGCACATAAACTGGTAAATGTGTTTTTATCTGTAAAATAAGCTTAGTTCTATCATAAACCTGAAATGAAAACTGAATTAATGAAACAGTTGCAGAAATACTAGGCAAAACACAGGACCCTGCATATGCTGCCTACATTGCTGAGAGATCCACAGTGAAGGAGACAGACAGCACTAAACAGGAAATAAAAGAGGTTGAGGAGGAATGTGGTGAGGTGGAAACTGCTGAAGATGCAACTGAAAAAGCTCAAGATATCGTGGATGTTACAAAGGAGGAAGGAAGGGTTGAAATAGCCGAGGACAGCTCTGATGTCACAGTTGAAGATGATGAGGTTGCCTCCGATGTCATGGAGGAGGATAAAACTCCTGGAACAGTTGAAGATATTTAGGATGTTACAGAGGAGGAACCTTCTGTTATGCCAGAAGTCATAGATGAGGAAACTGCAACTGAAAGGTTTGAGGGTTTCTCTGAATTTGCAGAGGACGAATCAACTGATATGACCCCTGATGCTACAGATGTGAAGGACATGGACAAAACCTCAGATGTTGTTACAGCAGATGATGAAGTTACTGAAATGGTTGGAGATATTTTGGATGTTACAATCTTAAAAATAAAGGTGCTTCACAATGCCATAGAAGAACCTTTTTGTCTAAATGGTTCCATAAAGAACCTTTAACATCTGAAGAACCTTTCTGTTTCACAAAAGGTTCTTTGTGGCGAAATTCTTCAGATTACAAAAAGGTAAGAAAGAGATGGTTCTTTAAAGAACCTTTGACTGAATGGTTATTTGTGGAACCAAAAATGGTTCTTCTATTGCATCGCTTGAAGAACCTTTTGAAGCACCTTTATTTTTAATAGTGTACAGAGGAGGAACTTTCTGATATGCCAGTCATAGGTGAGGAAACATCAACTGAAATGGTTGAAGATATCTCAGATTTTCCAGAGGATAGTTCAACTGAAATGAGTGAATCTGATGCTACAGATGAGAAAGTTCTTCAGATTACAAAAAGGTAAGAAAGAGATGGTTCTTTAAAGAACCTTTGACTGAATGGTTATTTGTGGAACCAAAAATGGTTCTTCTATTGCATCGCTTGAAGAACCTTTTGAAGCACCTTTATTTTTAATAGTGTACAGAGGAGGAACTTTCTGATATGCCAGTCATAGGTGAGGAAACATCAACTGAAATGGTTGAAGATATCTCAGATTTTCCAGAGGATAGTTCAACTGAAATGAGTGAATCTGATGCTACAGATGAGAAAGACATTGACGATGCCTCAGATGTTGTTACAGAGGAGGAAGAAGTTACAGAAATGGTTGAAGATACAAATGTATGAAATGTATCATCGCTTGAAGAACCTTTTGAAGCACCTTTATTTTTAATAGTGTACAGAGGAGGGACCCTTTGATACGCCAGAAGTCATAGATGAGGAAATAGCTACTGAAAGGTTTGAAGATATCTCTCATTTTGCAGAGGATGAATCAACTGAAATGACCTCTGATGTGACGGAAGACATTGATGATACTTCAGATGATGATACTATTGCAGTTGCAGGGGAGAAAACAACTGAAATGACATTTGATGCTACAGATGTGAAAGACATTGACGATACCTTAGATGTTGTTACAGAGGAGGAAGAAGTTACTGAAACCATCTGATATGCCAGAAGTCATAGATGAGGAAACATCAACTGAAAGGTTTAAAGATATCTCTCATTTTGCAGAGGATGAATCAAATGAAATGACCTCTGATGTGACAGAAGATTTTGATGCAGAGGAGGAAGCATCTGAAATGCCAGAAGTCATAGATGAGGAATTGGCAACTGAAAAGGTTGAAGATATCTCTGATTTCATAGAGGATAAGTCAACTATGATGACCTCTGATGCGACAGAAGACATTGATGATGTCTCTGCAGTTACAGAGGAAAAAGAAACAACTGAAACAATTGAAGAAGCAGCAACTGAAACAGCAGAAGATACTTCCAATATTACAACCACAACTGAATTGGATAATGCAGATGAAAATGAAAATTCAGAAAATTCCCAGTGTTGAGGATGAGGATGGAGAACTTGAAACAGTTCAAAATACTTCTGATCTCGTGGTGAGGAAGAAGAACCTGAGACAGATGGATATGCCATTGCTGTCACAGAAGAAACAGCTGAAGAGTCACTAGAAGAAGAACAGCCACCTGAATTGGCTGAAGCTACTCCAGATCCCATCTGTGTGAAGGAAAAGATTGCAGCAACAGAACTCGATGATCATGAAGTCCCAGGTAAGGATGAATTAAAAGAGGAAGATGAGGAGAAGAAGGAAGATGTGGCAATTGCTGATGCTGAAAAGGGCACAAAGAACCTGGAGAATGAGGTAGATGAAGATGAGGTTGAGGTGGAGACTAAAGATCAAACTATCTTGGGAACAACTGCTGGTGAAGATGACCATGACGATGAAGAGGAGATTGTCCTTTCTCCTGTCCAGCATGACCTCACAGACAGAGATGATGAAAATAACAATAACAATGACAGGAAGAGAGATGCCATAAAAATAGGCCTGAGCAGGAGAAATACATCAAAGAGCCATTCCATTGGAACAGATGACCAAGAAGCGCACAAGGATCTTCATGAAGAGTCTGACAAAGGTATAGAAATTTTTTTGCATGCTTCACAAATAGGGACAAGTGATAGTTCAGTTGACAGAAGGCAAGCAGTATGTCAATAGATGACCTTAATAACAAAGTATAATTCACTTAACATGGGAAAATTATTCACTTAATTAAAACTTTATTATTTTTTTATTTAATTTAATAATTTAATAAAAGTTGTATAAGAGTGCGAGATTTTAACATATAACTTTGCTTTCATATTCCCCTCATGATTGCACCTGATAGAATAAGTAATTTATTCATTGTTGTTATAAATATATAACATGATTTGCAATGTATTATTAGTGGCAACTATACAAAAGATCAGGACCAATAATTTGATTGGCCAAACAGTGTTCAAATTCTTGTTTGAATTCTGTGGTTCACAACATTGTAACTAAACTATTTTTGTTGGCCAAGTATAAATTAACTAATTAGGTGGCCATAATGCATCTAAAATGTCAGTTATTTTTGTTTATAGAACATAACATAGTTGTAAGCTATCTATATAGTTATATATCTAGTGAGTGACGTGACATGTGGCCAAGTATGGTGACCCATACTCGGAATTAGTGCTCTGCATTTAACCCATCCAAAGTGCACACACACAGCAGTGAACACTCACACACACCGTGAACACACACCCGGAGCAGTGGGCAGCACTGCATATTATACATCTATATTTATACATATAGTTTATACATGTTTGTTTATATCTATGTTTATACATCACAATGATATTTCATCAGTTCTGAAGAACACTGTGTTATCACTCGTCTCTTACAATTTGGACTGGAAAGAAGAACAAATTGATGGATGAAGATGAAGTTTCAATCACTGTTGCTTCTACTTCACTTCTGTTTTTGGAAAGATGCTTAAAAGAGGAGCAAAAACAGCTGGAGGATTCTCTAAAGGACTCTGCTGCTGTACAAGTTTATATACAGTATATACAATTAGATAGATCTATTTGATGTTAGTAATCAATTAGACATTGCTCACTGTAAGAATTTTAGCATCTTTTGTCCAATATTGTTTTTTTAAATAGGCAAAATCCACAAAAGATGATGTTTGCTTTTGTGTAATGTTTTCTTTTTAATGACATTTTTTAGTGTAATTTAGAATTACTTTCTCAAATCAAATCATTAGGAAAAATGAAAACCATACAAAATACTTCTTTGCACTGATTTGTAAACAATTTCAGTGTCTTGAGTATTTGCAAAGCTGTTATGCTTATGCTTAACTGAATGATTCCACTAAGAGAATGAATGATTTAATTGATCCATTATACATTATTAATTTCATTTTGCCATCTAACATAATGTCATGGCTGACAACCACTTTGCTGCTTTTCAAGCACTATTCATGATAAATTAACAAGCTTATAGTGCGTTAATTCATGCACTAATTCTCACTGTTCATTAATCAAATTGATGTTAAAACATGTAACTTTCATTTAACATTTACTCATGGTTTCAGTTCTCGAACAAGTGAAAGAAGCCAAAGAGAAAAAAACTAGAGAGGAGATATACAAAATCATTCAAGGTGAATGGTTTGTTATTTTCTTCAGTGCTTGCACACCGTAAAATACAGTGCTTGTGAAATGAATGAAATGAAAACTGCAATTTAAGAGAAAAATTATAGAACTGTGACACATAATTGTTTCTGTTCTTCCAGATATGAGGGAAAAGAAGGCTGAAGAGGAAGAGATAACACTACATCAAATACACATAACAGTAGAAAACGTCAAGGAAAAAAAAGAACATGAGAAAAAGGAGATGGAAAAGGCTAATAGAAAAGAAAAATCCAAGGAGGACAAGACTCGAGAACCAACAGGTAAGAGTGGTAAAACATACTGAAATGATCGAATTTCTCTTATGTGAAAAACTCAACATCCACATTTAGATTTTACGTCTAAAAGTCTAGATTCTGCTGTTTTTCAAGAAGAACAGTGAAGGCTGTGAACCCCTCACCTCTGTTTTATTAGATAATAATCTTGTACTATGTATCTTAAATGTGTTCTAGAAAAGGAACACCAAGAAAAATACTGACAAAATGGTCAAGGTGACTAAAGTGGACAAGGAACCCCCTCTAAAAAAAGAATAAATCTGATGTACTAACTCCAACAGAATAGATAAATAAAGCCTTGCTTCCTCATTACACAGGGTTAATGTACAGTTTTTAATTGAAACACTATATATTTCAGCTTTAGTCCATTATGATATTTATTTCAATATTTTATCATTTTTTGTAATAATAGGATATATTGCTAGTAGTTTTTATATGGACCCTCACATGATCAGTCTGCATTTTTTAAAAGCCATCTAAAAACTCAATACAAAATGTTATATTAAAAAAAATTATAATGTGTACAATTTCATCTGCGGGTGGATAATAGAATAAAGATTCCCCCAAAGTAATTTTAATAAATAGCACAGAAACCTGTGGACATTTCTAAAGATAGCATACTGTACATTAAATACCAACACGTGTCATGCACTTTATACATTTATATAACGTTGAAGTAGTGACAGACAAATTTACCTTTAAACACTGTTGGATTTCCAACAGCTTATTAGGCATAAGTTGTTGGAAAACCAACAGTGTTTAAAGGTAAATTTTTCTGTCACTACTTCAATGTTTTAAATAATTCACTGTCTGATGATTACAAATGCATTAACTCAATAAATGTGCTGTAGCTGTCATACCCTGAACGCTTTTTTCCCCTGTTTTTTTCCCCCCAGATGTTACTCAGAAGTTGGCCAAAGCCGACGGTAAAAAATAAAATAATAAAAAGATTCTACTGACAGACAATAGCAGAGTGGTGACCTAGAACTTCTAGTGGTTGAGAGCAGATCTTGGATGTATATTATGCATCTATAACAGCCAGTTTACCGCCAACTCTTGTTTCTATTGGATCATAGATGTTGAGATGACCAAGGACAAAACCAAAGCAGTACCTGTAAAGAAAGGTATGTATCTTATGTGATAAGTGGCTTTCTGTTTGGTCAATTCTGATGTAACAGGAAATAAATGTAAATGCTTATTTTTCAGAAGCTAAAGTGGCCAAAAAAGAGACCAAAGCAGCACCATCTAAGAAAGGTATTGTGTTGTATGTTTTTGCTTCACTGAGCACACATGATAAAGCAAATTCATAATTGAAGTATATTATGTACACCACCTTAAAGTTTGAAATCAGATAAAGGTTTTATAACAAAAGTGACTGTAAAGACTAATATATTGTCTTCATTTTTCTTCACTCATTTGCAGAGCCTCGAGTCACAAAAGAAAAGGCCAAACCAGCTCATTCAAAGAAAGGTATCACAATGCATATTTAAAGTTTCATATTAAAACTGCTACTCCCATTTTAGATGCTTTCTTTTGTTTATTTTCCTATCTGAAGTATTCACATTTTTGTAGAATATAGTAATAAACTCTTTTGGGGGGGAACTAGTACTACTGCTTTAAGTGATCACTGTTATAGTTCTGTGCATTGATGGTGTGTGTTGATTATGGTTTGCTCTGACATCAGTATAATGTTTGCATTTTTCTTTAAAAAAAAAGCTGAAGTTATCAAAGAAAAGGCAAAACCAGCTCCAAAAGAAAAAGGCATGCTTGTCCTGTAAAAATAAAGATGAAGCTTATCATGCAAAGTTATGATTTGTATGAATCAGAGATAACATACTGTATTTTGTCTTTTAGTAGCTGAGGTTGTCAAGGAAAAAGCTAAGCCAATAAAGAAAGATACTTGGTTCTGAATATGTTATTATTTTACTGTATGAAGCTTTGCGTAAGTTAACAGATTGTATGAACAGTTTGTTTCAAGAAAGGTTGGCTGCACTTAAAGTAACAGCAATTAATTAAAAGTCATTTTTTATGCATGACATTAGCCAAGCCTGCTGACTCATTTTCAGAGCCTGATTTTTCTAAGGAGAAAGAAAAACCACCAACTGCAAAGAAAGGTAATATGGAAATATGTGTCCTTGATGAATTTTTGTCAGTCTCATATATAATTTATTAAATATATACCTCCATCTTCTCTGAAAAGAAAAGCCAACAACTGCTACTGTTAAAAAAGGTAATTAGTAATTTTCCTTTCTTAAATTTATGGATGAGTGTACTGGTCCACTCTTACATCTACTTTTCCTTGAATTGTAGAGCCTGCAGTTGCAAAAGAGAAAGTCAAACCAGTGCCTTCAAAGAAAGGTAATAATAAAAAAAACAAATATTTACTGTAAACATTTTAGCTAGTCAGAATAATCTATAGGTAGGATATCAATACCTATAAAAGGATAGGTTTTGAATATTACTTCACTTTCTAATGCATGCATTTATGGTCATTTCAGAAGGAGAGAGTGAAACCAGCCCCATTTAAGAAAGGTACAGTTTGAATTTATTGGACATATATATATATATAT
>NW_015506151.1:340589-376935 GCF_001515645.1 Sinocyclocheilus grahami
TTTTTTGCAATGTTAATGATGCTAACTGCTAACATTAACTGATGTAAAGAGCCTGAGGTTTCCAAAGAAAAAGCCAAGCCAGACCCGTTAAAGAAAGGTAAAATGATTGCAATTGTTTTTATTGTTCAACATGCATATCTTGAAACGAATATCACATGAAGAAAAATGATTGAATCTTGAACAGAGGCTGAAACTGTTGAAGAGAAGGCAAAACCAGCACCAGCTAAAAAAGGTACAGAGCTCATGCTCTGTATTTGAGAGGGTAATAATAAAATCATAAGATTGATTTTCTGAAATATTATCCTGCAAATCATTATCCATTAAGATGCAGGTTTGTTTGAGAAGAAAACTTTCGGAATATTTTACATTACTTAAGCATGTACATTAACGTTACATAAATATTTTACCAAGCAGTTTGACTTGATTTTTAGAGCCTGAAATTATTAAAGAGAAGGAGAAACCTCCAAAGAAAGGTAATCATTTTCAAATGTGAAAATTGCACAAAATACAACTGTGTTCATGTAATTTAGAAAGAAATGTTGATGTTAAACTTTTTATTTTTTTAGAAGCTGTAAAAGAAAAGCCCAAACCTGCTTCTGTAAAGAAAGGTATTTATACTACTTAACAAGTGTTTATTTCTGTTGATATCAAGTCAAAGAAGTGAGCTTTAATTATTTGGGTTTGTTTTCTGAATATGAGCACATATTGAACATGAAACATCACACTGAATATAGCTGATTTTCCATTCTTTCACAGAACCTGAAGTTCCAAAAGAGAAAGCAAAACTTGAACCTTCCAAAAAAGGTTAATTGTCTGCATAGTTCATCATGTTTTTGAAGTGGTTCAATGTTTTGTGCATAGTTTTTTCTTTTTTCTTGTGTAGAAATGTATTCTGTATAATATTATATATTTCAGAGGCAGAAGTTGCCAAAGACAAGCATAAACCTGCCGCTGTGAAGAAAGGTATGGATAAGTCTTTGATTACGGTATATTAAAAAGGAACAGGATATGTTAAACCGAACCTGAAATAATAATTTGTACAATTACATATATTAATAACAATTAGATATTCAAGCAAACACAATCGTATTAAATTATATCTGAATGTTTTGCAGAACCTGCTGTTGCAGTTGAAAAGGCAAAACCAAAACCTGCACCAAAGAAAGGTACAAATATTTAACAGTTTTTAAGGCCAATGCAAAATTTCAAATGTAATTTTTCTAAGCATAGTTTCAGAGCCTGAAGCTGCTATAAAGACATGTCTTTGCTGAACTGTTTTAAAACTGAAATATCATTTTGTTTGTAGAACCTGAAGTTACCAAAGAGAAAGCTAAACCAGAACCTGCAAAGGTATCACATTAGGATGCAGTATATGCAATGTTTGTTTGAAATATTTGCAAAATGTACTACCAGGCAGGACTAATGTGTGTCATATTTCAAGCTTTTTTATGTTTCATAAATTCCATGTTTAACAGAACCTGAGATAACCAAAGAAAACCCGTGGGCACCAAAGAAAGATATATACCATTATTTGTGAGAACAATAATACAAGCTAATATTTTCTCCAATCAGGTTTTAAGACAGTGATAGTGTTTTGCTTGCTTTGTTTTCATCATCACATAATGTAAGAGGCTGAAGTCATCAAGCAGATCTACAAACATATTTTAAAAATTATGTTAAAGAAAATAATTTACAGTATCAAAATATTGACTCATCATTGACATTTCAGAGGCTAAAGTCATCAAAGAGGAAGCTAAACCAGCTCCTGCAAAGAAAGGTATTGTTGTTAAGCAAAAGTAGGAGTCAAATGAACATTTCCCTTAAACAAATTAAAGAACATATATGCTAAAAAGCCATTTTGTTTCCTCTTTTTATCATTACAGAGGCTGAAGTCATCAAAGATGTTAAACCAGCCCCTAAGAAGAGAGGTTTGAGTTACCGTTATTGTAGCTTGATGTGGACTTTCATTCTGTATTAAATACCAATTTATAAATTAGCCAAGGACATTTAAACATTGTTAAAGAAAACCTTTTGGAATCTCTAAATATTTTCACATCATTGCCATTTCAGAGGCTGAAGTAATCAAGGAGAAAGTGAAACCGGCTCCTGTAAAGAAAGGTATGAATATCAATGAAATCATCCTGAATATGCTGTTGTTTTCCACTGTATAATGATCATTTATTGCATTAAAACTGTTTTATAGAGCCTGAAGTTTCTAAAGAAAAGGCACCTGTACTGAAACCCAAAAAAAGGTTGGTTCTTGAACCTTTAAAAACATTTACTGAATATTTTACATATTTCATCAGCAGTCAATTTGATTATTCTTTAGAGAGAATTTTCTTTATTCAGAAGCTCTTGAAGTTGCTTGACATTATTGAAAGTGAATTATCCATCTATTTGACAGAGCCTGAATTTATCAAAGAGAAACCAGCACCTCCAAAGAAAGGTAATAAGATACAGTACATGCTTTATCAACATTTACAACAATGAATACTAGGTTAGACTGAATCTCATACAGATATTTTCACATTACAAGTTTTCCTTAAAAAACTTGTCCTTATTTACTTTGTAACCTCTTACAGTTTAGGTTACAAAGGATTTTTATTTATTTTGTGACACTGTATCACTGATCAAATAACACATTTGCAAATGTAAAAAGTCAGTTATGACCGTTCTTTACTGCTGTGTTTTCCAGCACCTGAAATAAGCAAAGAAAAACCAAAGCCAGCACCAAAGAAAGGTATCTGAGTTCATCTGTAAGAATAATGTCAAAACCTGTAGTATGGCCAGTTTTAAGACAATGCTAATGCTTTCAATTTTTTTATAAACTTCATTTTAGAGGCTTAAGTCATCAAAGAGAAAGTCAAACCAGCCCCTGAGAAGAAAGGTTTGAGTTGCTTTAACAATTAAATAATAATTACCATCCCCATTCAAAAATAATTATGCTAAAATGTACCTTTTCTATATATTGTCATAATTTTAGAGGCTGAAGTCAAGGAGAAAGCTAAACCAGCCCCCGAGAAGAAAGATAAGTGTACCATTATTTAAACTTTACATTTTATCGATTTCATTTATGCTTCATTCAGATTGACATTTTACCCAAGCTAACAGCATTCACCTATTTACAATCTCTAAATTTTATTTTATAGTGGCTGCAGTCATTAAGGAGGAAGTAGCTCCTGTAAAGAAAGGTATGAATGTGAATAAGATAATCATATGCTGTACTTTAGATTTCAACTGTGATGATCATTCATCACATGACATGTTATTGTCTCATAGAGCCTGAAGTTGCGAAAGAAAAGGCACCTGAACCAAAACCAGAATCCACCAAGAAAGGTGTTAATATTCTATATTTACTGTTTATATTATAAAATGTGCAATTTTGAAAACATGCCTCATACATATATTTTCATATAAGCCTTTTGTAGAAAGAATATTAATTTACCTTGTGATGTCTTTTCAGTTGAGGATCCAAAGGAAAAAGAAAAACCAGTCCCTGAAAAGAAAGGTATACGTACCTAGTTTACCTGTCAATTCAAAATCACTTTTAATACTTATGTAATGCAGTACCTTGTTGATTTATCTGTACATCTGCAAACTCTAAAGTTAAACCCTCATGTTTTGCAGCAGCACCTGAAATAACCAAAGAAAAACCCAAGCCTGTACCAAAGAAGGGTAAATTGCTTACATTTATTAGTGGGAATAATGCCTAAACAGCTTTTCCACTGGCCTTTTGTAAAATAGGTTGCATTTTTCTATTTATTATTTTTTTTATATATATATATTTTAGAGGCTGAAGTCATCAAAGAGAAAGTTAAACCAGCTCCTGAGAAGAAAGATTTGATTTACTGTATTAAGAATTAAATTACCATTTTCTCTAACAACATTTATGATTAAACTTTATGATAATTTTAGAGCCTGAAGTCATTAAGGAAAAGGTTAAACCAGCCCCTGAGAAAAAAGGTGAGTTCATGTTGATATTTTATCTCGGTAGTTTTAAAGATAATATTAAAAACAAAAACTTCAACAATCACCACATTGCTATTTCAGAGGCTGAAGTCAAGGAGAAAGCAAAACCAGCTCCTGTAAAGAAAGGTATGGATGTCAATGAAATGCTTGTGCGGTTATCCAGCACATGAATCAGTGCTGTATCATAAAGATCATAAAGACCTCATCTTTTTTTCCTTAAAAAACATCCTGCAGGTATTTTAGTATATGTATACCTTTTACCAGCCAGGCAGTGTATTTATACAAAATGTTATGCCATTTATTCTTTCATGTCATTGTTTTATTCTCTATTTTTATTTCAACATATTAAACATTTCCAGATTTTGCCAACTAGTTTAGAATAATATAAATTTTTCCCTAAATGTTTTATATCTTAACAATTACAGAAGCTGAAGTAATCAAAGAAAAAGCTAAAGCAGCCCCTGAGAAAAAAGGTTTGATTTTTGAGAATCTAAAATGTTGAGAATCAAATGAACACTTTTCACAAGAAAATTATAAAGATAATAAATCTTTTAAATCTTCAAAATATTTTACATCATTGCCATTTTAGAGGCTAAAGTCGTCAAGGAGAACGCTAAACCAGCCCCTGAGAAGAAAGGTATGGATATCAATGAAGATTTTAATATAACACGGATCTTTTGATTTCTCATAATATTTTTTCATCAAAGAAAAAGAAAGGTGTTTCTGCTTTAAGTATGTGTTTGTATGCTTCTACTGTGTGTTACATAAACACACAGTATTTATTTATAAGACATCATTACAAAGTGTTTTTTTTTCATATGTTCATAAACCTGAGAAAATTAAAGTCAACAGCTTTAGTTTTTTAACACAAAATAGATTAGATTTTTTTTTTATATTTTAGTAGCTGACATCATCAAAGAGAAAGCTAAACCAGCCCCTGAGAAGAAAGGTTTCATTTTACTATATTAATATTTAAAACATTTCCATTTCCTCAAAGCAAAATTTAAGATTAAGTCAATGGATGTGTTTGGCTTCCTCTAAATATTTTTGCATTATCATAATTTCAGAGGCTGGAGTCATTAATGAGAAAGCTAAACCAGCCCCTGAGAAGAAAGTTAAGAGTTATCATCTTAGCTTCAAGAGTGATTTCACTGGTAAAGATAAAGCTAATAAATTAAGCGTTAGCATTAGTTCTGGCAGGTCACGTGAGTCAAGCTTCCATCAGCTGATTCTCAGCTGATCACATCTACCTATAGGAATACGACACCTATCGCGGCATTCCTATATAAGCTTTATTCAGTATTATTCAGCAGCTTTTCAGGTTGCTCTCAGGGAGGTTTTTGCCAGAACAGAACCATACCGCCAAACTAAACTTTATGCTAAGTATCTATCATTTTGACGATAGTGGTCCTGACAGAAATACATTTATTAATGCAAAAAAGATTTACTATCTCTAAATATGTTTAAATCATTGCCATTTCTGAGGCTGACGTCATCAAGGAGAAAGTTAAACCAGCTCCTGTAAAGAAAGGTGCATGAATTTAAATGAAATCCTCCTGCTTATGCTGACACTTTCTGCTGTATGATGAATCACATGAATGAAATCAGATCAATTTTAAACACTTGCCTGAAGTTGCAATAGAAAAGGCCCCCGAACCAAAACCCCAAAATGCTTCGATATCTCCCCACAATCCTTTTTTTCAGACATTGGTCAATCAAATTATATCAAAGATTTTATAAATTGATTTATTGTGCTTGTTAACATTAAATTACATATGTGCATTTAACTGTATTATTTGACATGATTGAAATTGCTCTGTTTTGTTTTGTAGAGCCTGAAGTTACTAAAGAGAAAGCTAAACCAGCCCCTAAGAAGAAAGGTTTGATTTATTGTGGTTTTTATTGTTGTTATTAGAATGCAATTCTTTCTCTAAACATATTTGAAATATCATTATTATAGAGGCTGAAGTCATCAAGGAGAAAATTAAACCAGCTTCTGTAAAGAAAGGTATGGTTATGAAATCATCCTATATGTATACTGTTGTTTTCACTGTATGATGATTATAATGTTTTATAGAGCCTGTAGTTTCTAAAGTAAAGGCACCTGAACCCACAATGAAAGGTATTCATATACTTTATATGCTATATTACACGTTTACATTTCAAGCATTTTTAGAAACAAATCCTTATTTTCATTGTTGCCCCTTTTAGTCGCAAAGAAAAGGCAAAACCATGTTCGCATCTTAAATGACCTGTTGATTTGTGAATGCATTACAAGTACTGTCAATTGATTGACTCTAGCCACTTGGCTTTTATAAATATTGCAAAGAACATTATGATAATTTATGCCATTATAAGTCTTGACTCAAGTTCTGCTTTTTTTTTAAAACATAAAAAATCTTGTCAAAGAATCACCAAAGAAAGGTATGCTTACGTAAAGTTATTAGTGTATACACTATTCCTTAACAAAATGTTATATTATGTTAAAATGTTTTTATAACTATTTTGCAACATTTTAGAGGCTGAAATCAGGAAAGAGAAAGCTAAACCAGCCCCTGAAAAGAAAGGTAGGGAAATCAATGACATTTTCTTGCATTGCTGATTTTAAAGAGCCTGAAGCTGCTAAAGAAAAGGCACCTGAACCGAAACACAAAATAGGTGAGTTGTTTTCCTCTCAGGTCTTTTTGCATTTTACACTTTTACCAAAAATATGGTCAATCATAGCAAAAAAAAGCTATTGTTAAGGCAAAACCAGTCCTTGAAGAAAAGGGTACATGGTTGACATTTTAGTTCAAAATTCACGTAACACAAAATTGTCCATTTATTTGCTATTTGTCATTTGCTATTGTAAAGTTCTACTGCCGTGTTTTACAGAACCCAAAATTAATAAAGAAAAGCCAAAGCCAGCACCAAAGAAAGGTACGTTTTTTGTGATATTAATGCCATTTAACATCTGATAGAATGATTTTAAGGTATATTAAACTATTTAATAATGTTAAATTAACAAATTTCCTTATCTGTGTGTGTTAAATTTTTATACATTTTTTTTCATCGTCACTAATTCAGAAGCTGTCATCAAAGAAGCTAAACCAGCCCCCGTGAAGGAAGGTATGAGTTTATTTGCTTCTATTTTTAGTGTGATATCTTGTGTAGCAAATTAGGTTTCAGCCCCTTAAAATAATCAGGTTATTTTAGTTGAGTTATCAATTTTAGCCAAGCCATAAGGCTTTTTCCCCAATGTTTTTTATTACTATTGCTGTTTTAGAGGCTGAAATTGTCAAAGAGAAAAGCTAAACCAGCCCCTGTGAAGAAAAGTTTGATTTACTCAGTTAGCAATCACATTAACACTATTCCCAAGCAGAATATTATATCATACTGTATTAAGTTTTTTATTTGCTCTAAATGTTCTTTTATAAAAAATTTAGAGGCTGAAACCATCAAGGAAAAAGCTAAACCAGCTCCTGAGAAGAAAGGTAAGAGTTACCAATATTTTACCTCCAGTTTAAAGAAAATCATATTTAAATAATATTTTCACATTTCCTTTTCATCCTTTCAAGTCACCAAGGAGAAAGTTAAGCGCGCTCCTGTGAAGAAAGGTGTGAATGTCAATGAAACCATCCTCTGTGTAGTGTTGCTTTCTGTTACATGGTTATTGTATAATATTATTTTCACATGAAATATTGTTTTATAGAGCCTGAAGTCGCTATAGAAAAGTTATTAGAACCAGCTCCAAAAAAAAGGTGAGATTTCCCCACAAGTCTTTTAGAAAATGTACTAATAATCATGTTTTTGTTTTTTGTTTTTGATGGTGCTAATGAATAATTAAAGCTTACGTTTGCATGATTGAATCTCATGTAACATCTGTGCATTTGATAAGAGTCTGAATGGCCTCAGGTCATTTACACAAATTATTTTTACACTTCTGTATACACAGATGATGTTGGTCTTGGTCTTATTGGTTTGGACTTGGAGCTCCTGAACTGTCAACCAAAAACTGTCTCTTCTGGATTTACTGAGGAAGGACATTGGTGAAATGAAGAGTGATCTGGAGTCCACTCAAAATCAAATTACACTTTTACGAATGGACTACAGAACAATCAAAGGTATTTTGTCCATGTTAGAAATGTGGTGGATTTTGACATTATCAGGCCGGAAAAATAAAAAACTTAAATTTGCATAAATTATTTGTATAAATAATTGTTTTGCTTTCGTTAAACCACATGCTGCTTGTGTCTTAGAGCCGAAGACTGTCGGTGTAAAGGTAAAACCAGCAGTCTCCAAGGAAAAGGTCAAAACAGCAAAAAAAGGTATTAAAACTCAATTACTCAAGCTGGTCATGAATTATAGACATAACGAGCTACAACTAAACAGGAACCAGACTGTACAATTGGGATTCCCACTGTAGTGTTCACATGTGAGTAAGTGAAAGATTTTTCTTTTCTAGACCATGATGCTCTGGTGAACGTTACGAAGATGACAGCACATATTAAAGCAGGTAATTCTCATATATAACAAGGATTTTTTTTTTCTTTTGGAAGTTGCCGGAGACAATGTATTAATGAAATCGAAGCTTCATTAGAGCAGTATTAGAATATTCTACGATTCACTTTCAGTCAGATTGTCTCTTTTGCTTATGTATAATTTATTTTTATGTCTTACCCATATTGTCTTTTATTAGTTCTCTAGTCTGCATATATACAGTACAAGATGAATGTAAATTAGATCCAGTTTTCATTGTCTTATTATGAAATTGAAACTTGCATGCAGCTTAACCAGTTTGTCTTCACAACACAGAACGTGACGCACTGAAAAACATCAGTAAACCAGCACCTGCAAAGAAAGGTATGTCGGAAAGCTATGTAACAGCAGCTATATTATACAAATATGCAAATGTTAATTGACAGAATTTATGAATTCTGTGATTTTTTTTTGTGGGCAACTAAGACCATAAAAACCTAAATCAGAAAATATTAGTTTTGTTTCTTTGTAAATCACTTTGAACTCTTATTAAGATTAAAGGTTATCACAACAAATGATTTATATCCATTATGTCCAAGAAATGATTCACTTTTCTATTTTATTTTAGTTTTCAGGATTTTTTTCTTTTACCAAGCTTTGTTCAAAGATAATTCTCAACTAACAGAATGATTTGATATACAATTTTTCTTCATGCAAAATGTGTGTAAAATGGCCATAGCAGGTTTTCTCATTATATATATTGTCTCTATAAACTAAATCTAATTTGCATATTAATGTGAATTTGGGGCAACATGTAATGAAAAAAGAAGTGTAATAATGGGAGTCATAATTGACAAGATTTTCATAATAATATATAATATTTATAGTAATATTGAAATATATTTTCTTTCCCTATTCATTTGTTGTGTCTCCCAAAATGCGTAATAAACATGTTTTTAATCCTGGTGTCCTTATATGAGGATATGTATGAAATCAACGTCCTGTTTCGTAACAGAAAGACATATTTTGATTTGATAACATTTTCCTGAGATGTTGATTTATGACACAGTTTAAAAATTTGTCGGATTTAAATGATAATTACAAAATATTATCATATTTCCACAAGAGTGTCACTAAATTAATATCAGACATTTCTGAAGACCAAGGAGAGGGAGTGGTCAAAGTGAAACATCCAAACATTTAGTATCTCTGAAAAGCCCTGAATGTGCTCTGTGCATAAAACTGTGGCATGTAAAGACCCAGAGATATTCACTAAAATATAATGTCCTCATATGAGGATGCAGGGTCTCAGGAGGATAATAACCATGGTGTACTGTAAAATAATTTGATTGAGATTAGATTAAAGAAATATGTATTTCCCTTCTGTAGGAGAAGAACCTGATGTCTCCAAAGATATTCCAGAGATAGAGGAGGGTGAGTTTTTGTCACTATATCAAGTGTAGACTTCAGATCATGATGAACCTTTATCTGACTTATGATCATTCCATTTATTATGCACATGCACATATTCTTTAAAAGCAATCTTGAAGTAATGTGTAACAATAGAAACTCTTGACAATAGAAACGTTTCAAAGTCAGAGACAAAGGTCAAATGACAAGCCTGTTTGTTGTACTTTTTCTTTGAATGTGCTGTGCAGCCATTCATTTTTCCTTTAAATAATCCTAAAACAATCTCTAATGTCTTTTCCCCTACAGAGAACGTTCCCTACTTCCAGTGTTTCTTTGTGGATGAGGATGAAACTCAGTATCCGTTCTTCCCCTTTTCACCACCGCTGTGGTGAGTCCAGCCATACCTCGTATTCTGATGTTAAACAACATGGCAAAGGCAGTGAAGACGGACCTCTGAACGCTGAGGAATCTGCTGCTCTGATGCAGTGGAGAGGTGCACAGTAGGTCCTACAGCATTACACCAGCAATGACCAAGAAATGTGAAAGAGATTTAAGTTACTTCCTGGATTTTAAAACGGGAAAACTTCCTTCTCAAATTCTTTGTCATTTTGAAGGACAGAGTTTGCAAATGTTGCACTATTTATTATCTTAAGGCTATCCATCTTTTTATTAATATCATGGATTTGCCTTTTGTTTCAGAATGATTACCATCTATTTATGATTAATATATATCCAAGAAAGAATGTGAGTATCGTTTGTCCAGACAACACTGACAGGACGATGACCCTAAGCACACAGCTAAAATAACGAAGGAGTGGCTTCACAACAACTCTGTGACTGTTCTTGAATGGCCCAGCCAGAGCCCTGACTTAAACCCAATTGAGCATCTCTGGAGAGACCTAAAAATGGCTGTCCACCATCGTTTACCATCCAACCTGACAGAACTGGAGAGGATCTGCAAGGAGGAATGGCAGAGGATCCCCAAATCCAGGTGTGAAAAACTTGTTGCATCTTTCCCAAAAAGACTCATGGCTGTATTAGATCAAAAGGGTGCTTCTACTAAATACTGAGCAAAGGGTCTGAATACTTAGGACCATGTGATATTTCAGTTTTTCTTTTTTAATAAATCTGCAAAAATGTCGTCAATTCTGTGTTTTTCTGTCAATATGGTGTGCTGTGTGTACATTAATGAGGAAAAAAAATGAACTTAAATGATTTTAGCAAATGGCTGCAATATAACAAAGAGTGAAAAATTTAAAGGGGTCTGAATACTTTCCGTACCCACTGTATATCCTTTCTTAGTAATACCGTTTACTAAACCGTTTACAGATGTAACGACTGCACTGAGAAATAAGGGCTTTAGACAGTAAGCTCAGTTCCTCTGAATGTATACATCATTTTAATTATTTTTTATTTATATATTTTTTTGTTTAATTTCTCTCTCTTTTAGCTTTCCATACATTTGTTTTAATACAACTTGCCAAACTTTTTATAAATCTATACTTCACAGAGGAAACACATGTTTTGTTCAGTGCTCTTTATAAATGAACACACTGGATTTTGCATAACAAAATGAAGCTAAACTGCTAAATCCAGGAAAAAGCATTAAACATCAAGTCAACTGCGTTGTTCTAATATATTACATTGCAACCGCTACTGTTTTTACATTTCTCTGCATAACATTAATAGTTTATGTAAGGTAATGTCTGTAATGATGTGGATGCGTTTTTTGCAATATTACATGGATAGGCCTATACATAATATAAAAGAGCCAATTAAATGGCATTCTGAATTATGTTACAAAAAATGTCTATTGCACGTTATACTCCTACAGAAGATTTTTTTTCAGTATAGGATAAAATGATGTGCCAGATGAAATGTATTGCATGCAACCACAGAGTTTTTCAGCACTGCCCCTGGTGGCTCCCTGGCTCATTACTCCATTACTTGATTTAATGATATTGAGTGTTTAATGGTGTGTACTAGTGAGACACACCATTAAACTAGTGTGCCGGTGGGCCGCCCTGGAGACATTTATTTTACTGCCACTGTCTTTTCTGTAGGAGTTCAGCATGTGGCTCCATAGAGAATAAACTCATGTCTGTAGAAAGAGCTTTTTTTTCTCTGATGTACAGTAACGTGTACAGCGATCATACGTTTTGTCTGGGTTTTGACTTTGTTTTAGTTCTTGCTGAAAGTAATGACTGTAAAGTAGTTTGTCCAGCATGCAGGCATTGTGTTTAATTGACAAATTGTGAAGAAGAAGGTGGGATCTACAGAGAACAGTCAAAGCAATACAAATGCATGTACATATAATGTCTGAGGACTGTAGAGAGCAAAAGCCAAAACCCGGGCATTTTAGGCAATGTAGAAACCCCGATCAGGATATGTCTGGGAATAAGAGAATGTATAGTCACCTGTACAAATGCATATTATAGCAATGCTCATTTGTAACAGATATGTCTTTTTTGGACAAAAAAAAAAGTTACTTTAACCATGGTAGATTATGAGCTTGTTGGTGTGCTCTCATGCAAAATGTGAAGCAATGAATAACAGCATTTTTCAAAAGTTCATAGTTCTTTAAAATTTGTGTATTGTTATTTTAAATCTAATTTACAGTTCATATTTGAAAAATGTTCCTCAAAGATAATAGTTTTGCATGATGTTTGCAAGAATTTTGTTTAAAAATGTATCTAAACCAGACCTTATTTAATTTGTGTTTTTGTGAATTATATAGTTTCACTAAAAACGTATAATGTAATATTATATTCATTTTTTTTCTTTTGCATGGTTTTGCAGTTAGATATTGAAAAACATTCTCTGTACAATGTATAGCCATAAACAGAAATCATATTTATAAAGCTCTCAACAGAATCAACAATATGGTCAAAAAAGGCCTGTATGCAACTGTAAATGCTATTGGAACTGTAATACAGACTTGAATTCTGCTGAAGGTCTGATTTATGTTTTAGAAGAAATAAATGTTTGCAACAATCACAATTGTGAGAGCTCTTTTATTACTTATTATTGTTTGGGTTTTTTTCAGTATTTTTCTATTTTCTTTTTTGGTCAGGTCTTTTTTGAAGAAATACTTTATTTCAATATTACCCAGGCCATTATGTCAACATCCACTGTCACCAGTAGGTGGCATTACTGCAATCTGCTCTCATGTAACCTTTGTGGTCCTTGTGTAATTTTTGTGAAAAAGCAAGTTAAAATGCAAAGGTTTTGTTAGATAAATTACTCAAATAGCATTTCAAAGGTGTATTTATGTAAAACTATCTTTCACAATATTACCGGTAAGTCTTGTCAAAAACTACATTTAAATAAATGTAATGTACAATTAAACAACTACATCTAAATAATTAAAATAACATTAATTGAGATTAATAAAAAAGACTAAGGATTCAGAAATATGCCCATATCTAAAAAAAAATTTAATCTATCACTGTCACAATACTGCAAAAAGCTGCCAATAGTGCCGGGTGTTAACTGCATTTGTATGCAGGCCCTGCTTTGAGCTATTCAAGGTTTCTGCCAGACTGCTATTCAAGCATCCAAAAAAACTCTTAAACATCTCCAAGCCAACAGAAACGATTCCTAACTGAGCCTACTCTAAAATACCCTTATTGCATGTTAGATATATATTATTTTAAACGTATCTATATAAAAAGTGTACATATAAAATATATAGTAGTGTTTGTATATATTAAATTATGAATTGTTTTAAAATATATTCGTATAGCATTGATTTTTGGCTGACATCAGGCATTAATACTGAAAGAAAAACAATACGACTAGTAATACTAAGCATTACTACTACTTTTCCAATGCAAGTTTGTGACATTAGACTACTATGCAATTTTGAATGGTGCGCATTGGATCAATAAGGACAAGAAAATCAATATTGGGTCATATACCACACATGGCTGTTGATTTTCATTCATGAAAGGATGTCTGAGCTCAGTTTACACATAGACATCCATAACATAAGTAGCCATTATCTAACAAGACTGGCCTAAAATTAAAAGCAGTCCCAGAATGAACCTTGGTCTGGTCCTGGAACAGTGCCTGATTACATTGTGTGCATTGTCAACTGAAATATTTTCTCTTCTGTGTTAACAGTTCCCATGGCAGGCAAGGAGGAGTGTCAGGGTTTCCCAGAGCCTCTTTGCCTCTTTTCTTTTCACTGGGGAACAACGGGGAGAGTTTCTTTCATGACACTTGGCAAGAGCATAATCTGGCAGTGATGTCACTCCTAAACTTATAGGCTATTGGCCCATGGAAGAACGGACTACTCCTGGCCCACAAAGAAGAGAGGCAAAATCAGCTTAAAGCTGAACTGGGGTTGGCCTAAAGAAGAAAAAAAGGGAGAAGATGAAGGCAAGCATTCATGCTTCCTGACAAATGGCTACAGAGACTTGACATAGACTGAGGGGCTGAATAGACCCCCTATATCCTCTCACTTTTTTCTCTCTCGCTCAGTCACTTTGTACACAAAATTAGTCTGCACGGTAGTCTTGGCACTTTTGGAAACACCTGTGGTGATCTAATAGAAATGAAAGCTTTACTTAACTATAGGTTTTAGAATTCTGTTCCTGAATTAAGTAACTAACTAATGTCTTTTCACCTACACTGCCACACTAATAACCAAAATAAAAATGCAGAGGAATCACTGACCAAACTGAATACAGTGCTTTCGTGAGCAAATGCAAAGTTTCTTGGAGAATGCAATATTTCAGCTATATCAGCTTTATATATAAAGAAAGCAATATATACAAAGCAAGTTTTGCAAATAAATGCACATCTCAGACTCGGCTAACAGAGAATGTTCACAGAACTTTGGCTAATGTTCTGGCAAGGTACCCTCAAAGAACAAACGTTCTTCCAGAAACATTAAGAGAATATTCGTTTATAGTTATCTGGTCTTTAATAATGTTCTCAAAACTTTAGCGCATTAAGATTATTTATACATAGTTCATGGAACCTTTCGGTTGGACGATCTTCTGAATGGTCAGAGAATATTCCAAATTAATATTCCCAGGGAAAAAAAACGTTTTTTAAAACATTTAAAAACTGGGCATTATGAATGTTCATAGCAGAAAACGTTCTTAGAACATGTTTTGTTAGCTGGGATAACACCGAGCATTGCGAGAAACAACACTAAGTGATTCCTGATGTTTGATCGCTTTGGATGAATGAATGATTCAATGATTCATTAATATAGATGCACTATATAATATAATTTATTTTATTTAAATTTTTTAATGAATCTGCGTTTTTGAATTACGGTAATTGTTTGATGACTCACTCATAAAGACAGTCACTTACCGCGATCCTACTGGTAGGTGACTAACCTGCAGAAAGATTCACTGAATCCACAACACAATATGATAGTTAGTATAGCAAAAATAAATAGGCTTATCAACCTTTAAATGAAAAGAAAACGCTTCGCAAACCCTTCAATGCTGGCATAAAATGCTGCAAGTCCAATCAAACTCTAGGCTATATGACATTTGGGCACAAATTAATACAGACCGAGACAGTAGCCTAGGTATTAAGAGTTTACGTGAACCTCGAAAACCAGGATCCAAACTATGCGAGATAACAGAAAATGCAACCCAGCTGCATCCAAAAAGGGTCACAGGTTTGATTTAGGTTACTTCTTACACTGGCCCCTGAAGCAAAAGCAAAAGCAAAACTGGTTCTCATCTCAGCAATGTTTAAAGCTGCTTGTCTCCGTGTTTGTCCTGACAAAACTGTGCTGTGATGTGTGGTTAAACATTTGTTTCTTTAATCAGAGCAAGTTGCTCATGAGTCTCATGCTTTTAGGTCAGCCGTGAGTGCAGAGAACAATGCCTGATTACTTTCCACTCCAAGTACGAAGCTTTTTGTTATAGAAACAGTCCATTCACAATCTGCTGTTAGACTGAAGCCATCGTGACAGTCCTGGGTCACAGTAAACGGACACTATGCAAGACTGAAACTTGCGAAATATTATTTTGAGCAATAGTAGGCAGATTCTTTGCAAGAGTCAAACCAGACTGTTACAGTTCATGATGTTAAGTGACAGTTCATTTTTTGCTGTTTTGCCCTTGCCTAACTCCACAATTAAAGTGCCCCTATTATGCATTTTTGAAAATAACCTTTTATGCAGTGTGTAACACAGCTCTAAGTGAATGAAAACATCCTGTAAAGTTTTTAATCTGAAAGTGCACCGTGTATAAAGTTATTGTCTCTCAAAAGAAAGAATCAACTCTGAAGCATTGAAACAGTCTTTTTAAAACGAATCCCAAGCCGTTTGTCAACATGAAACATTAGCATATTGCCCGCCCACTTGTTGGTATTTTCGCGTTGGTTGAATGAAAATGCAAATTAATTCTTTGCCACTAGGTACTGCTTTTAGAGCAGTAAAAATAGCGGTTTCCCCGGTAACGCTGTACACAAAACACAAAAGCAGCACTGCGCTCACAAACGCTGCTTTGTCCGGCATTACAGCAAAGACTATAGAATACCTTAAAAGGACTTTGATTACAGTCATGATGCGGACCAATCACGCAGATTAGTGTCAGGCAAAGGAGGGTTTTGGAAAAGGGAATCATTGAGTGAATCGTTTGGGAGTCCTTGGGCAAGTAAGGTAAAAATAAATGCATATTATAAGACAATGAAAGAGTTTTTTGACATTGCATGCATGTCAACCTGTTGTTGGGGACTCCCAAAACCAAAATATGAACCTTTCATTACCACTTTAAGTGAACTGCTGTTAAACTTTTTAATTACACTAGCGCTCAAAAGTTTGAATAATTACGTTTTATTATGTTTTGAAAGAAGTCTCACAAATTCTGCATTTATTTACAGTACAATATTTACAGTAATATTGTAAAATATAATGATGGTAAAGCTGAATTATCAGCAGCCATTACTTCAGTCTTCAGGGTCACATGATCCTTCAGATATCCTTTTAATAAGTTGATTTGGTGCAAGAAACATTTCATAATCCTATATGTTTTTACCCCTTTTACTTTTTTTACTGTAAAGACTTGTTACAATGTTACAAAAGATTTCTATCTCGAATAAATGCTGTTTTTTAAAAATTTTCTATTCATCAAAGAATCCTGAAAAGATGTATCGCGCTTTCCACAAAAATATTAACCAGCAAAACAATGATAATAATAAGAACCATTATTAATAATTGAGCCCCAATAATAACTGATAATAATTGATCACCAATTCATCATATAAGAATGATATTTGATGGATCGTGTGACACTGGAGTAATTTCTGCAGAAAATTCAGCTTTGCATCAAAGGATCAAGTACATTTGACTGTTACAGTTACAGTCAAATAGAAAACAGTACTTTTACATTGTAATATTTCACAATATTACTATTTGTATTTTATTTAAAAAAAAAATAAAATTTTAACAGCCTTGGTGAGCATAAGATATATATATATATATATATAAAAAATTTATTATTCCAAACGTTTGACTGTTAAGTGTATATGTGACCCTGGAGCACAAAACCAGTCTTAAGTCGCTTGGGTATATTTTTAGCAATAGCCAAAAAAAACGATGGATCAAAATTATCGATTTTTCTTTTATGCCAAAAATCATCAGGATATTAAGTAAAGATCATGTTCCATGAAGATATTTTGTAAATTTCCTACCGTAAATATATCAAAACTTAATTTTTGATAAGTAATATGCATTGCTAAGAACTTTATTTGGACAACTTTAAAGGCGATTTTCTCAGTATTTAGATTTCTTTGCTGCCTCAGATTCCAGATATTCAAATAGTTGTATCTCGGCCAAATATTGTCCTATCCTAACAAACCATACATCAATGGAAAGCTTTTATTTATTCAGCTCTCAGATGATGTATAAATCTCAATTTAAACAAATTGACCCTTATGACTGGTTTTGTTGTCCAGGGTCACATATATCATAATTGAACATACAAGTGGTTGTGACAAAATTGGGCCTGTAACATCACTCTATAGGCTATAAAGCATCTGAACATGGTTGGTCAAATTGATCGAATGATACTCCAACGTAAAGGCAACTCGGATTATAGGATTAACTTTGACCCAGTGGCAACGTGTCCCCTCCTGGCAGGTTCAAGTTATGTAGGGGTTACTACAGGACATTTTCATGAGGGTGCATGATCATTCGTCCCAGCATTATATTAAACAAACTGAGGACTGTTCCTCTCCCAGACTGGCATTTTCAATCCAAATGCAGATAACTCTGGCCCTCACTAAAGAGTCTTTTAAATAGTTTGTCGCTTGTGTTCAAACTGCTCCAGAAGTCAAACAAACAGTCATTCAGGACTTCAGACAGCCTGTTTTCTCATGATACACAACTGTGCAAGTCTTTGAGTTCTCAGTCTGAAGTGGGTGCTTGAAATGCTAGCATAGTGAAATAGTTAATAATGGTGACAAATTAAGTTCAATCTTCTCAGATATGACTCGAGTGTGTTGGCCATCTGCTCAGTGGATTAAGGCGGCCAAGTGTTGATTCTCAAAGTCAAAATCTAATTAGCATCTAAAACACATAAATGGCTGATCATTAATACCTTATGGTCATCATCCCAGTACTTAAGGATACAATCCATAATCGGACTGGATTATGTGTAACGAAACTAAATTGTATGTAATCCCAAATCTATATAGTACCATACGGTTATAGAACAAAAAAATCAATTAATACATGATTTATTTCTAAAGTTTCATGTGGGTTTATGGCACAAAATCAAGTATAAGATCTCAGAGCAAATAGAATGTTAAACCGACGGTAATGGATGACACTGATAAATTCTTTAGATTAAAAGTCTTGTATTGGCCGGTTTCATTATATTAACTGTGCAAAATTCTCATCAGTGAAAAAAACCCAACCTTTTAACATCTCAGAAAGATTCCTAAACCGTTTGAATTACTTTATGTATTCATTAGCACTGGATAAATTGATATAATTTACAGAAGAGCAATAAAGTCTTCTATTAGGAACATTGCAAGCAAACTACAGATTGTTCACTTCAGATAATTTTTTTTTTTAATTGTTTTAATTCTATATGCACTTTTTGATGTAATGTAATTTTAAGTTAAATGTAAAATTAACTTAATATATTTACTTTTAAATTGTTTTCAAAAATGTTGTTTGCATTTCTCAATTCTGTTTCAGGAAATTATGTATGAGTGCATAGATAAACTGCTACATACTGTTATTTACCATCTTGTTCCCGAGTGACATATTACAAATACGGAAACTTCCTTTATTATCAAACTAATGAGAAAACTAAAGTGTTCGCACAAGACAGGAAAAAACAAAGAGTCCGTTTTTGATCAAGTGTGTATTTCATTCAATTTGACACAAAGGCAGGCCTCAATTATACAATCCACTAACATTAAAGACATTCTGCAATGTTCACAAAAACTTCACAATGTGCATTTTATATAAAAGGTCTTACAAAAAAATGTCTCGCGTCTTAAAAAGGGGAAAACTCAGTCGAGAATACAATGTCAAAATTCCCTTGTAATATTGTCAAGTTGCCAGGGTAACACTGAAGCGTCCATTAGTTTGACATTATGCCTTTTCATATGTGCGGACAGCCTGCACGCCCTCAAAGGTCAAGGTCTGGAAACAGCAAAGATGAGGAGAGAACATTTAGGAACATTATATATCCATGACACTGATGAAAAAGAACATTTGACTTAAAATTCTAAATGAATAATGATGCTTACCATAATCATTTGACCATCCTTGATTTCTCTAACGAACTTAGTCTCCTTGCCATCCCACCTCTGAACATGGACAAGATTTTCCCCTTCCAAGTTTACAGTGGACTGAAATGAGATAAAAATAGGTTTTAGTAGTGTTTTATCACTGTGCATGATGTAAACTAAAATTATATCATATATGATCAAATTCATGCACGGTACAAAGAGACCCAACCTGACAAAAGTGCTTTAAATTTGTATTGTAAAACTGATTTGTGATATATTGTGGACACTGCATGCATGAATGAATGAAGAAAAAAACAAAACACAAACCTTTACATGTCTGTCATCTGCCGTGGTTTCGTCAAACTCCTCTCCCAGTTTGAAAGAAATGTCAGTGTTTTTGAAGGTGCTCAGAGTCTTTATGACAACTTTGTCATCCTCATGACTGATGACAATTGTGGGTTTGGTAACATTGCCTACTTGCCTAGTGGCAAAACCAACACCTGTGGGGGGGAAACCAAAATCAAAAAACATTACAGACAGAACTATTAATAATATTATATAAACTGTACAGAAAATCTCATGCACTTAAACACCACTGTTCAATTGCACCTTGCACGTGCAAAGTGTTAAGAGGAATTCTGTCTTTCTGCAAAAGAATGTCTTATTTTTACTTACCCAGTTCTTTCATGTATTCATCAAAATTCTGGCTGTCAACCAGTTTCCAAGTTGCACAAAATGCATCAACCATATTGAGAGATTAAAATGCAGTGATCAAACACACAGTTGTCCTTGTACAGTCACGGTCTCTTCAGTGTTTGCGGACAGCAAAGCCCAAACTAATTAATACTGTCAAGGAGGCGGGGCTTTAGGGGAAGCTTCTACTGATTGGATGGATTTTTATGTACTGAAGCTTTGATTTGTTCAAATACATGGCGAGAAGTGACACTGTCATTTCAATAGTATAATCCAATAACGGGTCTGGGACTTTGCGTTTGAGCAAAGATTAAAATGTTAATAATTACAGTTTTCTGACGTTTATTTGAAATGTAGTTCCACATTCCACAGTGAAAAAAAGAAGAAGCGATAAATAAAATGTTTATGCCGTTTCAGGTCTGTGTAAAACCTATCAATCACTATTTAAAAGCTGGGCATCTCTCTCTCTCTCTCTCTCTCGTGAGCAGATGCAATCATTTATATTAGAGAAATGCATTTGCATTTGCAGCGGTTTTCATTAATGCACAAAGAAAATTACTGATACTCTAAAGCATCACAGTGCACCAATGATCTGCAGCACAGACACCTAAGTTTTGCATGACTGTAGAATAAGATTATCCCCTTCGCACAATAAATTGCACAGAACTGTAATAAACTGCTATCACATGTCAAAGGAATTATACTGAACACATTTGATCACATATCACGTAACCCCCGTTAACTATGTTGAAGCATTCGGTGGGTCTTCATAAGGAAAGACGTCTTCCTCCAGGGGGGCGCAGGAAGGCTCAGAAAGCAGCATACAAGGCGACAAGGCGTCTCTTGCTGGGCCATTTATACAGTTTGCACAATTAAGATATTGTATTTTCTTTTTTATATGTATGAATTCCTAAGATTGCCTGATAAATGAGACGCAGCAATCTCTAGAAAATGATTTTTAGCGATAACATTCTTCAGTAATTACGATTGGTCCATCCTTATCGGCGCTGAGAATAGTAACAGGTTTCATATCACAGCTGCTGCTGCACAAGCACAAGCGACCTGGACGATTCAAATATGAGAATTACAACTACATTAAAAATACCTTGAAAATAGAAAAAAGGGCAATATATTATTTAAACTCATTGTGCATCCATTTTATAAATTTATTTCGTGGTAACTGCCATAGAGAGTAATATGTGCGGAATGAGTCGCACTTCTTAAAGTCGGCCGCTAGATGGCACGCGCGTTCCATTGTGCACATATTGCAGTTTACCTCAGAAATTCCATGGAATTCATTTAGTACAGTGTTTCTCAACCAGCGGTCCGTGGACCCCTAGTGGTCCTTGACGCAAGGCCAGGGGGTCCGTATAAAGTATTTGAACTAGCTTAAGGCAGAGTTTTGGTTGAAAACTAAGCTAGTGCTTTGCTGAGTTATTAAACCTCCTTCAAAGTCTCATTTCATGACTGAAGAACATTTATGTTTACAAGGGGCACATTTCATTAGGTCACATTTGATCATCCACATGAGGAAAGCAAGAAATGCCAACAATTTTGCCTTGTTAAATATTTTAATGCTTGAAATCAGCCTTTGATAATGTGCAGTGTTTTTACATACAATAGTAAGTAGAAAATATTTACTTTAATTCCTTTTATGCTACGTAACTGCACCATGTCCTTGATGCACATAGCCCAGATCTGACTAAAACCTATTTCAGAGTAAGGTGCACATTCACAGTTCACAGGTTTTTTTGCCTTTTTGCTCAGCCACATGTGGCTGGTAGACTTGAGTGAAAGCATGTGTTTTCATTTAGCCCTTCAAATAAATAGGAAACTCTGAGAACAGAGGAAAAAGTTGAATCTAGTTAACTCATTTTAAGGCTTTCAGTTGTCAGTCAGAGGGAGTCAATTTGCCACTTGTGAATTATGTGAATATGTTAACCAACATTTATGTCCACACTTTACACTTAGCTCTGATAAGCAATCAGGTGGCTTGACATTGGTCTTTACTGGCCCAGAGCAGAAAAATATGTACACTTACTGTAAAGATTCCAGAAAACAGTTCTCCATTTATATGCTCTGGCTAACTTCCCACAATGGAAAAATGCTGTTGGAAAAAGAAGAGTGGAAAAAATAATGTTTGTGTTAAATTCCTGCTGGAGTAGCATGAATGATCTTAATTTGTTCCAGTAGGGTTAAACTGAATAGATTTACGTGTGCTGTAAAACATTACACATTTAACTTGATTTCACTCTTTTTTTAATGAAAAAAAAAATGCTGTATTTAAAATGCATATAGGTAGATGATATTAAATACTTTTTGGAAGTTGACATAAATGTTTTTTTAATTATTATTATTATCATTGATACATGAATATAGTTTTTATTAATATTTTTAAAGGGGTCATATGATGCGATTTCAATTTTTCCTTTCTCTTTGGAGTGTTACAAGCTCTTGGTGCATAAATAAGATCTTTGCAAAGACTAAAGTCTCAAATCCAAAGAGATATTCTTTATAAAAGTTAAGAGTCAACCACGCCCCCCTAAAACGGCTCGTTCTAACACGCCCCCACATGTCTACGTCACGATGTGGGAAGATTTGCATAACGCGCCCAAATGTTCACGCAAAGAAAGAAGGCATAACTTTTATTCTTGCTGTAGTATTGTTGCTGCCGCCATGTGGTTGCCGCAAGCTCCTTGTCGAATCCGCCGGCCACCGCTCAATCAAGCCCGCCGTGTGTGACGCTGTGTGTTTCGTTGTGAAAGCAAAACTACTTTGTTTGGCCTTCCAAAAGAGGACACGACTAGAAATCAGTGGTTAAGTTGTATTTACAGCACTGTTCCAGAACACACCCAAATATTCAGATGTGTGCAGAACATTTTATGGTTTCCTGATCCTGGTAGAGTAGACTACAATGCCGGCTGTTCTGACTCACAGACTGTAAGTAAGTTTTTTTATATTTAAAGGATTTGCCACTGATGATTCAAACGCGAGTTTTGAGCAGTGTAGAGTAGCGCTTGTTTGTCATTTCTCAGATCACAAATGCAGACATGGTTTTATGTTTACGCGGCGCGATGCAATGCGTAAAAAGAAAGTATAAATCAATATAATCCGTATTTATGTCCCCACTGGATGCAACAAACGCCTTGTTGACAATGGGTTTTAATGTTTTTGTCTCGTCGCTCCGGCCGGACAGGGCATCACAGTATGGTATGGGCGTAACATTTCCGTCACACGCTTGAGGTATTCAGCCAATCACAACACAGTGGATAGCTAGCCAATCAGAGCACACCTCGCTTTTCAGACCGATGAGCTTTGTAAAAATCGACCCGTTTCAGAAAGGCAGGACATAGAGGAGAAACAATAATGTACAGTATGTGGAAAATAATGTGTTTTTTTAACCTGAAACCGCATGAACACATTTCATTACACCAAATACACCAAATAATGTCACAGTATGGTATGGGCGTAACATTTCCGTCACACGCTTGAGGTATTCAGCCAATCACAATGCACTGGATAGCTGGCCAATCAGAGCACACCTCGCTTTTCAGACCGATGAGCTTTGTAAAAATCGAGGCGTTTCAGAAAGGCAGGGCATAGAGGAGAAACAATAATGTACAGTATGTGGAAAATAATGTGTTTTTTAACCTGAAACCGCATGAACACATATCATTACACCAAATACACAAAATAATGTTCTTTTTAGCAACATCATAGGACCCCTTTAATTTGTTTTTATTTTTATAATTTCCATTTTTATTTTAAAGTTTTTAAAATTTTTGTTCTTTCAGCACAGCAAGTACTAAAATAATTTATTTAATTTCAGTTGACAAAATGCATTTAAATATGATTTTCATTTAGTTATAGTTTAACAATAACCCTGGTTCTTTTATAATTTCCAAATCTTAAAATAAATATATATATAATAAAATATATTACTTATACTGCAGTATTTATACTTCTACTTATAATTATTATCTATGCAGTTTTATGACCTCATAAATTAGAGCGACTACATGGAATATTTGCAGCATTTAAAACTTTTTTAGTGTAGTGAAGTGAAGGCAAAATAGTGCTTAAAATTGTGAAAAATTCTAAAGAATTTATACAATTTTCATTATACATCTTATCCTAAAGCTTGGTGTTGACGTAAAGAAAATATATCGACACATATGCATCAACTACCCACATACTTACTGTATTAAATGTTTATTTTAGAGTAAACCTATGAAATTATTTAAATTCTTACAATCACAGCTCAAATAGTTAACTTAAAAAACAGTTTGGCTTGAGTTACAATAGCAAAAACTCTTAAAATAAATATAAATGCTGAAATACTACTCTTTGGATGTTAGTGACAGTGTCCTTTTCACAGTTTTTTTTTTTTTTTTTTTTTTTAAAGCTGCAGTCCATAAGTTTTGCCTCTTTGTCGCCATCTCTGTTTGAAAACCTGGAATTGCAGCTGTGTGCGGAATTAATTAGCTTGCGTGGGTTGTGCTGCGGCAGGGCTCCAGCGTGGATGAATCTAATGTTCTGAAGAGTATGTGGCACTCAGTCACCACACTGGTGTGGATATTTACTGTACTTCGCAATCACAGATTCTAGCCTACGTCTTGGAATATGACCCAAATAAGAATTTTCACCGTATACTGCCATCTGAACAAGTAAGTAACAAGTCTGCCACGTTTGTTCTGACCAACTGAGGAAAAAAGCATTACCATAAATCTTGCTGGTGATTAAATCTAAAGATCGGTTAGCTCATATCACATCAAACCATTCAAATTATTGTTATTGTTATACTTTATTCTCAAATGATTAATGTTAACAACATCAGCATTAGTGACTATGAGTATAGTGTGTATTAACGTGTAGATTTCAATTTCTGTACAGTCTAATCTAATTGTCATACTCTTCGAATTTCATATTAAGAAATTCTTTTAACCCAAAAAGCAAATTATGCTCGCTTCGAACTAGTTTTCTTTAAAATACAAATCTTTGTAATCCCAGGCTATCTGTAATCAGAAGCACATTTATAACTGGAATATAATTTAATTTCATTCACATGTGTTTCATAAACACATAATCCTTTATGGATTACAATCCACCATCAAAATTATAAATTTAATTATTCTGGCTGCTGTGAGAAAAGGCTATAAACGATTGGCCACCTGCAGGATCCTCACATGCGATTGCCTAGTAGCCGGGACAACTTCTTTATGTTTACAGACGTGACGTAATGACGCAGTGCCATGCTCGAATTTCCCGTGAAAACCTACACATACCACTCAAAATAGAAAACATTATTATAAGATAACCGTTGTGAATCGGACTGAAATAAGGCGATAGTTTTGAACACTGGCTGGTTATGTACTTGCTCAAATATTGATTTCAGATCATTTTTAACCAAAAAAAGTTACGGACTGCAGCTTTAATGTTCACCGCTTGTAAAAGTTCGAAATTGTCCATGGAACCTGTGTTTGAGGCTTCTGCTAGATGTCAAGATCATCCGGCCTGGCCCGACTGCTCGCTCGACTACTGGGTCGAGGTTCAAGCTCTTTGAGCAGCAGAAGATCCTTCCCCAGAGTCACTTTCTCGGGATATGGAAAGCGCTGAGTGTGACCCAGCTGGTTCTGTTCTGTACTGTAATTAGTCCAGTTCTGCTCATTAGCCTGCTTGTCATAATTGTCAGAGGAGTTGGACCTATCGCCCGTATCTAGGTTATAGCCCAGATTAGGGACGGGGGCTGAGCAGTCGTTGTAATACCCATAACTGGACAGGTTCCTTGGGCAGGGCTTGATATTACAGGTGCTTTCAAAGTTTTTCTGCGACTCTTTGAATCGGTCCTTCATCCTCTTGAAAATCACATAAAAAAGCTCAAAGACATTGAGGGCCAGAGAGACAAGTGAAACAACCAACATAAAGATGATAAAAACCGTCTTCTCGGTGGGACGAGACAAAAAGCAGTCTACTTTATGTGGACAAGGGAACTTTTGACATGTATAAACGGTCGACAGCGTGAATCCATAAAGGTGCCACTGAATCAACAGGAAAACAACTTCAAATATGGACTTCAACACAATGCTCACTATATATGTGTAAAATATCCCTCCTCTCATTTTGATCTTCCCGTGATCTTCCAGGCCATACTTGAATTTCTTCATTTCAATTTTCCTCAACAGCACATCCACATCTCCTCCTTTGCTCTGGATTTCTCTTAATTTCTCCTCCTTTTTATTCAATTTCTCCTCCTTGTGCATAAGGAACACGACATGGCTGAGGTACAGGAGGGTCGGCATGGACACAAATATGATCTGCAGCACCCAGAAGCGCACATGGGAGATGGGGAACGACTTGTCGTAGCACACATTCTTGCAGCCGGGCTGCAGCGTGTTGCACTTGAACGCCGACTGCTCGTCTCCCCAGGCAGACTCCACCGCCGTCCCCAACACCAGGATCCGGAAGATGAAGAGGATGGAGAGCCAGACTTTGCCTCCTGCCGTGGAGTACGCCTGGACCTTGTCAAGAAGTTTCCCCAGTGCGCTCCAGTCACCCATGATGAAAGATGTTCTGGATTAGACAGGAGATGACCAACCTTCAAGCTGACACAGAGAATCAATTCAATGAGTGTTATAAACACAGATGAACCCCCCCGGTGTTAAACACATCCAAGTGGTCTCCTCGCTCCCCATATTACTGCCAAGTACAATAACATAAGTCCTTGGCTCTTCTTCAGAAATGTTCCTGGGTCAATCCCCGTTTTGAAATAATGCTTTGGGGATTTCTGACTTTTCAACAGATATTTAAAAAAGCTAGCATTTTTGTAAAATTCAGAACAACAAGTAAATAGGCTAAAACACAAATACTAAAGGATAAAATAGTTTAAAAAATATTTTTATACATAGTATTTTTTTTAATCACAAAAACACAGTATTTCTGGAAAACAAACTTCTGAGGCTTATCACAGATTTAACAAACTAAAATATTTTTAAACTATATACTATCCAGTTCCAGACTATAAACAAACGACGCTATTTAATAAGCAAAAACATGCATACATACACAAATATAGGCCTATACAGTTTGTATCCTACCAACTTTTAAGCTTTAACATATTTCCAATACATGTTGACTAAATGCTATGTTGTAAAGTATGTTTCTTACCAGGAAAGTCGTTAAAACCGCCAAACGTCTTGATAATTACGATAACTATTTGTAACATTTCAATGACAACTTTTCCCAAAATAACCAGTTTCGATATAAAATGAGTTTTCCTACGGCGAAAGTTTCCTCATCACATCCGTCGGAGGGACTTAGTCAGAAGGGGGAAAGTTAAACGTCAGCTGACTCAAACTTATGGACTTCCAGAACTTCTCCATCTCCGTTATATTTTTTTGGGAGGAAATGTCTTGGAATAAGGGAGTGCAATGAAAGTGGGAAACACCGCCATCTGCTGTAGAAATCTTTTATATATATATATATATATATATATATATATATATATATATATGCGCATTTGAAAAGTTCAATTAATATAGCAGTGTAATCTATAGAATATATAAATGTTAATCACATTTGCATTTTAAAAAGCATGTTCTATCTTTTTTTCAGTGAACAATCAACATCAAAAGTTTTATTTCGCTTGTTTATTTTAAAATGAATCACAACAATCACATCTCTATGTATGGATAAATTATTTAATATGATTAAGCATGATTGACTATTCCATATATACTCTCGATAGCTAATAGTCATATCTGATGTTCAAACTAAGTTCTCAACATAATATACTCTTTGTATTGCTTGCAGAAAATATAATTTTTTTGGGCTGAAATGAAGAAAATGACTTGGTAATCGAATATGCTTAGTTTGTTTTGGGAACCAACAACTGTTTTTCTTTTGCAACTAAACATTTCAGACCACAGCCTCAGGAGGTTCATTTCCTCGGGGTCATGGAGGACCTCAGGGGAAGCTCTCCCTCAACCCAGCTGTTTGGATTAGCCAACATTCTTTTCCATATTTGAATTTCCTCATCCATCGAGTCCATCCAATCAACTTTCTTGCCATAGCTCTGTCCTGCAAGTTAAGAGAGACACTGTTAATGGAATGGCTTCAAAAAACTTTCCTTCAGCTTTTAGATCAGGACTCGAAATATAGATTAGGTACAAAATACAGCTGCAATGAAGAAATGCTTTTGTTACCTGTTCCGAGACTGAGGCGCAGACCTCCCAGAAACTGATTGGCGAGTGTGTTGTGATCCCAAACAGTCAATTCGCAGCAGGCCTCACTGACCTCCCCAGTTTTGAACCCGTCATACACCATGGCATGGTTATACACAGGGTCCTGCGTCTTTTTTACAATGCGAGTCTTCTGGCGGCTTTTCTTTCTGGTATCTGGTAAAATGTAGCTAAGAAACAAAACAAAATTATGAGTGAATCTCACCTGTCAAAAATATGTCCAGGTCATATTTCACCCCAAAATCAAAAGAAAGAAATAAGAAATGTAATTCTGTTTTTATGTTAAATTATATATATATATCACAAAAAAATACATTACTTTTTGTAATGTAATCTCAAAATAAGCTTTAATTGAAATGACTGGAGGCATTACAGTAATGAGAATACAGTAAAATTTCTTATTTTTTCTTTTGATTCTGGGGTGAAATATGACCTGGTCATGTTTTTTGTCTGACTCACAGTAGCTTATGTAAATCTAAACAAAATACTGTAAATACATATAGTGCTAGAACAGACATTTTAAACCTATAAAACTGCATCAGGAAAAACATTTGTCTGACTATGTGTAAAATGAGTTTGTGAAAATGTTACAACGAAGTTAGTTCTGTATATAATTTTTTATCTTTTAAACCAAACAAAATGAAAGAAATGGGTCATCTGGGTCATTTCCTTTCTTCTCATGTCACTTGGATAGAAAAAAAAACATAACAAAGAGGAAGCATGAGAGAGGGAAAGAGAGTTAGAGATGGAACAATGGCTTTAGCTGCTTTGAAAGTCATGTCCGTAACAGATGACAGGCACACCCTCACCACTTAACAAATGAATCGACTCCCTGAGGCTTCAGGCGACGTAATTCCTTTGCCTCCCGCAGCCAGACATGAATCTCCCCGGTGCTGTTCTTCGACCCACCTGAAATCAAATAACACATTTTAAAGCTTGTTTGTCATGAGCTGCACTTCTAAACTTAGGTATACAGAATGATATGAAATACACAGATGCAACATTGACATTTGAAACTGTACCGGACTCCGGAGGGGCATATTTCAGTGAAATTGATAACAATCCATTAGACTCTTGCGATTCTTGATTTTCTGAGGTCTATAAACAAAAGAAAATGTAATATTCTGTTATATCAGAGAACTAGGTTGAACTGAGATATCACGTTATGTGAAAGAACGTACAGGCTGTTCCTAAACACAAAATCATTTGAAAGTATGTTTTTCACAAACATTTTAGGCAGTGTACCTTTGGCTGTAGGTTGTACCAGGTGAGGGCCTCATGTCCCCAGTCCCAGATCTTAAAACTGATCTCAACCTGCCCCAGGAACAGATTTCTGCCTCTGGAGTCATTGTGCCACACGGACAGATTCAGAGTCTTATCCGGCAGCTCTTCACGCTTCACTTTGTACTGAATAGAGATTTACAGTACAGATAAGATGCAAGGTTATATTAAATATTCATTTGATATTTTAGTGTCACAGAGAAACATACTCTCAGAGATTCAACGTAAACTGGATTCGCAGTCCATTTCTTAATGGAAGTTTTCCTTTTGCTGCGACGTGACTTGTCTGGATAGAGGTAGGTCTTCACATAACTGAAGATAGATAGATAGATAGGTAGATAGATTATATATAGCTTTAATTCATTTATTTTCTTAGTACAGATTTTCTTTTTAGTTTCAGAACTCACGGGTCAGTGCGTTGTTTACGTGGATCAGCTATGGCCAGATCCTGGCACTGTTCAATCATGATGATCAGCTCTCCAACAGGGCTGTACATCACTGCAAACTCCACAGAGCCCTGCACTTCAACATTCCCAAAATCCCCTGCGTCGCTGTACACACTCAGCAAACTACCGGTGCGCTTATGGGGGAGGGGAAGGAACACGGATAAATCTCTGGAACACCATCTTTTTTAATTTTGGACTTTTATTGCCTTGTACTTGAATAGGAAATTTAATGATCACAGGAAAGGGTGGGAGAGAGAGGGGGATATGGGATGAGGAAATGACACAGTCTGTACTTGAACCTGTGCCCCACTGGAGCACAACGGCCCTTATGTGGCATAAGCACATGCTAGACTGCAAAACATAACAACATTCAGTGACATTATGTAATGCAGATATTTTATACTATTTAAGGGCTATTTAAATGTGTTTTTCGTTGCTTAGATTATTTTTGTGATGTTTAATATGCAGAAACATCTGCTGATTTACTTAAAACACTACGGCTTTATGGTGCCTTTCAAACAAGCCAGCACTGGCTCAACCATAAATCTGGGGCCGGAACTACTTATAATAAACTGTTTATCAGGTAATTGACAAGTTTGGACAAGCAATGACAAACTAAGCCTTTAAACATCTTTAAAAATACAAAGTAGAAACGGAAAAGGTCCAGCTCACATCAGTAAGAGACAACGCGCTAGCCGAATAGCCTTTTCTGCTAGAGAGATCTGACCCATAGCTGGACAATGAAGTATCATCATCATCTGAATCAACTCCTTCATCCTGTGACATAGAAAACAATATAAACAAAAACAGCAAAACAGAACATAAGCTTACATTTGATTTGACAGTCAAGCAACTTACTCTGATCAATACTGCACACTGCAGTGGAGGATATAAAGGAATGATGAAATGATATTTAAAGTGCTGCAACAGTATAAATTACATTTGCAGGATGAACAGTAACTCACCCCCCGAGCATTTGCAGTGTAGGAAGGAGTTTTAGATGTGGATCCCTCAAGTAAAGCCTCTAGATCTGACACGCCATGTTTCTGTCCTAAAGAAATTAAAGAATAAAGCTCAATTAAGATATAAATCCATGCATGTGAATATACCGGGAGAAATCTAACTTAAGTTAAACCTGAGCTTAAGTGAACAGACAAACAAGACAGGAAGTGTCTTTCTCACATATCAGCCCTTAAGGGCACTTCAGAAATCAGATTTCACACTTCAAGCTAACATGGTGATATCAGATCTCATAATCAGTTACCTTTCATTTTTGTTGGATCTGGAGATTCAGATGGCATAATGACTATTGTGGGAACCATATCATCTCTAGTCTCCTGCTTTGGCTCCAGAGCAGTGTTCTTCTGCAGGACGGGTGGTCTTGTCTTTTGAGCTCTGGCCAGAACACTTAGTACTATATCTGACTTCATCCCCTGCTCGGTTTCAGCATTGTCCTCCTCAACTTTTATCTCTGAAGAACCTTGACCCAGCCCAGCAACATCTTCACTTGTAGGTTTAGCTGGTCGAATTGGTTCAACAGCAGTTTTGTCGTTATGTTTAGTGTCAACGTGCTCTCCAGCATTTCCAATGTGCACTAATTTCCCATTATCTGTCATTGAAAGATAGTCTTGGCTTAATTCTGCTAAAACTTGACTTGTATTGTTAGTGTCTTTTGCTAAATTATGATCATTTGATGACTTTTTCTTAATTTTTTCTTTATCTTCATGAGCATCAAGATATCTTTGCACAGTTTTGTCACTGACACTTGGTTTTGAAGGTGGTGATGACATTTTGAAATCTTCTACTGCACTTATATCGGCTGTTTTATTGTGCAACAGCTCATTTTTTTTAGGTGTTTTCTTTTCCATTTCCACTGGTCGGTCATCGGCAGAATCACCGGAAGCATCTTTCCCCTGCAGAGTGTCAGAGGGAAATTCATGAGAATCCATTTCAATCCCCCATTTTAATGACTGACTTTGGGATGCTTTTTCAGCAGAGGAATGCTTATTGATTTGTTCCTCACCAGCTACACACTCAACTACTTGATCTGTCTCAGCAAGTAAACCAGCGCTTACAGTTTTCCCTTCATCTCCCTTCCTGTCTGAACTTGCCTCATCATTAAGTATATCTCTGGAGACCATCGTTCTCTTATCATGCTCATTAGCAGAGTCTGAGGAACCCAGTTTATCGCTCTCAGACTCTCTAAAAGTACAATCAACTGAACACTACAGATCTCTGCCTGTACCATCTTGGAAAGCATTAGTAGACTCGTTAACCTCCTCTGAAACTTTGTGATTTGAGTGTCTAGTCAATTCTGGCCTATCACTGGTGAAAAGTAAGGAAGTCTGTGGTTGATTCTGAAACTCAGTTGATGAACATCTTTCTAAGAAAACATCTTGGTTAAAGTCTTTAGGTTCAGCTTGAGATACAATTTGAAATGATGTTTCGTCCATGAAATTTAAAGATGGAGGCTCTGTGTTTGGACTTGATGTGTCCTGCTTCTTTAAGGTCTCTGTATTCTCAACATGTGATTTTACCTCTTTTTGTTTAGGTCCAACACTATTGCTTTCATCATGCATAGGTTTCACTGCATTCGGTTCGAGGGATATCTTCACCCAGTTCTCTTCAAACGATTGGTCTTTACTTAATACTTGAGGGAGTGAAACTTTTCGCCCTGGCTCTGGATTTGTTGCATGTTTTGTGGTGCCTCTTTCGGGTTTAGTGTCTTGAACTGCACTTAAGAAGGGAAAAACAGTTGTTTGGTCACCAGAGAGCTCTTTGGGTTGTGCTTCTGATGAATTGTCTTGTGGGTCAGTGCTATTGAGGACATGATTGCCATTGAGTTCTGCTCGTAGTTTTTCTTTTCTTCCAGCCACTCTTGGAGCAGATGAAGCCTCTGTAAACACAGATCATTTGTACTGAAAAGTATGACCAAAATATCACCAAATCGAACTCACACAAAACTAAATGATCAGTTTCCACAAAAATATTAAGTAGCACAACTGTTTTCAACACTGAAAATAATAAGAAATGTTTCTTGAGCATCAAATCAGTATATCAGAATGATTTTTATGGATCATGTGACACTGAAGATTGGAGTAATGGCTGCTGAGAATTCAGCTTTATGTCACAGGATAAAAATTACATTTTAATAGTATTACAATTTAAACTAACTGTTTTCTATTTCATAATATTACTGTTTTTACTGTATTTTCTTGTCAAATAAATGCAGGATCTGTGATCATAAGAGTCTTTAAACATTGCTCCCACACCCCAAAATGAAAATAGCAATATTTAGGAAAAATTGGTTCACTAGCATACCTAAAGTTCACCCAAAATGAAAATTCTGTCATAAAACATATTCTTTTAAGTTCAACAGGAAAAATAAACTTTTTTTTGTCAAATAAATGCAGGATCTGTGATCATAAGAGTCATATTTAAAAACATTTAAAAATCTTACCAACCCCAGATTTGGACGGTATTGTAATTCCCTACAAAGCATTCATGAATCCTCAATGATAAAAAAAACCATGTTTATTCATGTGATTAAAACTCACCACCATCCATAAAGTCCTCATCAGTATATTGATGATAACTCTGTAAATAAATAAATAAAAATTAAATTGAAATTCTGGTCTTACATTCTAAATATTTACAGAAAAACTAAATATGAAATATTACACTGAATTTTACCGTTAATTTCTGTCATATGTACATCAATTTGACATAGTCACCACTGACAAGCTACTACTAAATATATTGTAGAAACTTAATTTCCTGTAAAGCTGCTTTGCAACGATTTGTATTGTGAAAAGCGCTATACAAATAATAAACTTGAATTTAATTGAATTAAATATAATATATAATATGACAAACCTCTTTACTAAGTGCTGGATGAATTAATCTAGGGTCAGCTGATGGACTACGGTGGACAAAAATATATACAATATGTAAAAAAATATATCATATTACAGGCATATTGAAAAATTTACATATTGAAAATCCATCCAAAATACATTTGGTTGGCAGTTCAGCGCTGTAAAATAAAGGCCATTACTTTGAATACGTTGAAGGTGTAATGTGATCCTCCTTTTCATTCAGGAACGGGTTGGGTTTATGAGCTGAGTTAAAAAGGAAACAGCAAATATAATCAGTTCTGACATACTCAAAACTGCTTGATTCAAACCTAGATGCACCTAGTTCATATTCACTTAACAGTGAAATGGAGTTTTAGTTACAGTAGCGAAGGGCAATGCAGGGCATAATCAGGACACAGTATGTTGTATCTATCACTCAGTCAGAAAGCAAAAAAGTTTGAAATGACCAGACAGGTGTGTTGTGTGTACTCAAAGATAACAGCATCAGCTCAATAATGATGGCATGAACTCTGCATACCTGCTGTTTTCTTCCATCTCATGGAGGACCTCACCACTGCAGTGACATCTGTCTGCAGCCCGTATCGCTTGACCCTGAGCTCTTCAAACCACTCACCTGTCAAAGTCTTCAGCTGTTGAAAGTCAGGGACTGACTGCCTCAGTTTCCTGATATGTCATAAAAGCACAAACAGGGTTCTGAATACTACAGATGCACTATTTAGAATACTTTGGCCAAAGACTTTGGAAAATGTGCAGAAGTCATTATAACTTAAACATTGCTCCCACACCCCAAAATGAAAATGGCAATATTTAGGAAAAATATGATTAGCTGTTTAGCATATGCTTTGGCTCACTAGTTAGGGTTCACTAGCATACTTAAAGTTCACCCAAAATGAAAATTCTGTCATAAAATAGTTCAACAGGAAAAAGAAACTTGTATAGGTATGGAACAACTTGAGGGTGAGAAAACGATGACAGAATTTACTTTTTTGGATGAGCTATCCCTTTAAGTAAGCACACTTAACCCTCATGCCGAGTTCACACCACGATTTTAGCCCGATTTTTCACTCGCCGACAGGTTTTGCGAAATCGCTGACAAGTGCCCGAAATCGGAGGCAAATCGGTGCTCGTTCACACGAGGGACAATCACGCAGTGTGAATTATCAAAGACGCAATCTGAGGGAATCTGATTCACAATCACGCTGTGTGCAATGATTTCTGACTGAACACTACATCGGCGATGACCTACAGCCAATGAAAGACCAAGATACAGGGCAGACACTCAGTCAGAAAGCAAAAAAGTTTGAAATGACCAGACAGGTGTGTTGTGTGTACTCAAAGATAACAGCATCAGCTCAATAATGATGGCATGAACTCTGCATACCTGCTGTTTTCTTCCATCTCATGGAGGACCTCACCACTGCAGTGACATCTGTCTGCAGCCCGTATCGCTTGACCCTGAGCTCTTCAAACCACTCACCTGTCAAAGTCTTCAGCTGTTGAAAGTCAGGGACTGACTGCCTCAGTTTCCTGATATGTCATAAAAGCACAAACAGGGTTCTGAATACTACAGATGCACTATTTAGAATACTTTGGCCAAAGACTTTGGAAAATGTGCAGAAGTCATTATAACTTAAACATTGCTCCCACACCCCAAAATGAAAATGGCAATATTTAGGAAAAATATGATTAGCTGTTTAGCATATGCTTTGGCTCACTAGTTAGGGTTCACTAGCATACTTAAAGTTCACCCAAAATGAAAATTCTGTCATAAAATAGTTCAACAGGAAAAAGAAACTTGTATAGGTATGGAACAACTTGAGGGTGAGAAAACGATGACAGAATTTACTTTTTTGGATGAGCTATCCCTTTAAGTAAGCACACTTAACCCTCATGCCGAGTTCACACCACGATTTTAGCCCGATTTTTCACTCGCCGACAGGTTTTGCGAAATCGCTGACAAGTGCCCGAAATCGGAGGCAAATCGGTGCTCGTTCACACGAGGGACAATCACGCAGTGTGAATTATCAAAGACGCAATCTGAGGGAATCTGATTCACAATCACGCTGTGTGCAATGATTTCTGACTGAACACTACATCGGCGATGACCTACAGCCAATGAAAGACCAAGATACAGGGCAGAGGGAAGTTCGGGGAGGAGTTATAGACCAGAATATCAGTATTTCAAAAGATATATGAACAATTATATCATACAGAAACAAGCACAAACAAACATTTGCTTGACCAGCCACAA
>NW_015506151.1:376956-377224 GCF_001515645.1 Sinocyclocheilus grahami
TATGGGTCACCATACTTGGCCACATGTCATGTCACGTCACTTTAAATAATTCCAGTCTTGCTCGAGAACTCTGGTCTGATGCACACGGGTTCTCGCGTTATTTCCTTATCACTTCTCACGTGTGTTTTGTTGTGAAACATAGTTTGCGGACCAAACAGAGCTGTCGGCGATTCTTCCTATTGTGAAGTCATGCAGTGTGAAACCCCCTGTCGCTGATCCATCGTGCAATGCGAACACAGCAGCAACTGAATGCTACCCCAGATAGCCA
>NW_015506151.1:378273-383390 GCF_001515645.1 Sinocyclocheilus grahami
ATACACACACACAACTGCTAGGGGTGTGTGTTCACGGTGTGTGTGTGTTCACTGCTGTGTGTGTGCAGAGCACTAATTCCAAGTATGGGTCACCATACTTGGCCACATGTCATGTCACGTCACTTTAAATAATTCCAGTCTTGCTCGAGAACTCTGGTCTGATGCACACGGGTTCTCGCGTTATTTCCTTATCACTTCTCACGTGTTTTGTTGTGAAACGTAGTTTGCGGACCAGACAGAGCTGTCATGTCATGCAGTGTGAAACCCCCTGTTGCCGATCCATTGTGCAATGTGAACACAGCAGCAACTGAATATGGAGCCAGATCGGCCTCAAAAACAATACATTTATCAAACAAAATTCATAAATTCACAGCACAATTTACATTTACAAAATCCGATTCGTACATTCAAAACACAATTCATAAATACAGAAGTAAAAGCATAAATATTCCCCCAAATGCTCACACAAAAGCATCTTACCTATGTAAATTTAAAATGTTTACACAAATATGTATATATAAAGTTCTTGAATTAATTTCATCACACATTTATTAATGATGTTACATGTATTTATGAATCGTTGAATTTGCATTTATTCAAAACACAATTCATAAATACAGAAGTAAAAGCATAAATATTCCCCCAAATGCTCACACAAAAGCATCTTACCTATGTAAATTTAAAATGTCGTTGAGCTTCTTGAGGCTGTTCAGTAAAGAGCGTTTTGATTGGTTGGCTGAACGGAACATCCTCCAAAAAAAGATATTTATGAATGTTAACCTGCCAGGAAGGTCTGAAAAATACCATACACAAATTCAAAGCAGTCCACGCATGTGTGATGATTTGCAAATGCAAATTCAACGATCCATAAATACATGTAACATCAATCATAAATATGTGATGAAAATTAATTCAAGAACTTGATATATACATATTTGTGTAAACATTTTAAATGTATTTAGGTAAGATGCTTTTGTGTGAGCATTTGGGGAAATATTTATGCTTTTACTTCTGTATTTATGAATTGTGTTTTGAATTTACGAATCGGATTTTGTAAATGTAAATCGTGCTGTGCATTTATGAATTTTGTTTTACAAATGTATTATTTTTGAGGCCGATCTGGCTCCATAACTGAATGCTACCCCAGATAGTCCCGCAGTGTGAAAACAACGGCGATCCGACGAGTTTGAAAATCATGCAGTGTGACCTCGGCATCAAGAGATGACTGTAGCAAAAGCACAACACCTGATATTTTCACTAAATATAGGTCAACAGATGCTCACACTTAGTTTATCATAACAACAAGCTTAAGTATGGCAGCATATTTACAATTTAATGTGCCACCATGCCAAATGCCTACTGACACCATTGCTGACTGTTTTGGCTCAAATTGAGCAATTTCCAAGTATATGAACTGTAATAGTTTTTTTCAAATACCAACATGTTCAAATATATAAAAATGCCAACACTTCAATAAATTAATTAATTAATACATATATAAATTATTTTAAACTATTAAATTAAAATACATAAAACCTAAAATGAAATAGAATGTATTTTAAATAAATAAATAAATAACCAGTAACTTCCTTAAAACCTTTTATGGGGAAAAACAGGAAAATACATGATCAGTGCTTGGTAAGCATTCGTACTTGTACAATACAGCGCCACATGAACCTGCAGACTGCAGTGTAGGTCAAACAACCATTTCCCACCTGACTCGTCCACTCTCCAGTCGTTTTAAATCTTCATCTCTCAGAAGCACTTGACGGATGGCTGCCTCTTCCTCAGCAGACAAAAAGCTCAAGTCAATCAATTCCAGTGCACTTTTTGATTGTTTCATCCTGGTCAATAAAACCAAGCGCTTTTCAGCAGCCGAGAACTTTTCCCCAAGGTAAACAGCCTGCAAACCACCGCGTATTGCTCAAATCGGAAATTTGTCAACCCGTGTTCAAACCTCGCCTGCACAGATGTTCAACTCATTTCGCATGATTGAGGAAGAGAGTTGCTAGACTTTTAACGCGCGTGTAACAATCATTCACATTCACACAGTGTAAGAAAACACGACGTGACGTCATCTGTCAACATTCCGTTTGAGAATAGTTCATGTTTCACTGATCCATGTCCTTCAGGAGTAGCCTAGCTTCCTGAACCACAACACATATAGGTGAAAATCAATGTTTTCAATGATAATAATATTTGCATAGACTGTACATCGTTTAACAATATTATTTCACATACAACCACTTTTCTTACGTTGCTGCTGTTCATACTGTACATATAACCCTACATTTGCACTCCTATTTATATTCTGTACATACTCTGTTTAATATTGTATATCGCAACTCCACTGTACATACTATAAGTTATAGCTTCACTTACTTTGCACTTATCTGTATATAAGACACTATATTCTTGCACTTTTGGTTAGATGCTAACTGCATTTCTCTGTACTTGTAGCCTACTCTGCATTAAAGTTGAATCTAGTCTCATTTAATCTAATTATTAATTATTTATAAAATGATTGCATTTTAATATTCAGTAATAATGTTTCTTTTTTTGTGGTTATTATTGTTATGCACCCCACGTATATAAATATATTTTAATGTTATATTATGAGTCCCACTAAAAAAAGACACATACAACTTACAAAATAACATTGAAATGTATTCATAAAATCCATTATGAGTCTAAAATAAAAATACTTTTGTTTATTTTTCGTCATCCAGACATAAAACTATTAAGCAATGTGCTGTTTGTGCTGGATTAGACTTGCATTTGCGTTTGTAATTTGTTATTTTGTTTTCAGAATTGTGATTTGCTTTGCACTTCTCGGTCACCGTATAAACATCAGGAAAAACATATCACTGAAACACCAGTAGGTGTCAGTAAATACTCAACAAAAGCACATAGGTCTCAAAAAGGAATATGTGACTTGAGGTTTCGTTGATAAATCAAATCTCTGTCTGCTGATCAGATCATTCTGAGAACGTGTGTGTGTTTAAATAATATATTAATAATTAATATAATAATAATACACATAATGAGTCTTAGATACTTGTAGTGAAAATAAAATATATTAAGAGAAAAAATATGATATATATATACATACATATATAATATATATTTTGTGTGTGTGTGCGTGTGTGTATATATATAATGCACACACACACATATATATGTAATGAGTCTCAGATACCTAATGTAGTGCAGATAATAACAATTACATAGTGAAAACAAAGATGAGTTATCGTAATCAAATAAATTAATTAAAAACAATAATAAATCATATATACTTCGTATACACTATAATATGATATAACATAATATATAATAGTTTATGTGTATACAACTAAAACAAATTATATTAATCGGGTAAACTGAGCAAACTACACTTGTTGGTGTGTCTTCGCTCGTGTTATTTTTTGTCGATAGTTAATTTGTATTTATATCACGTATCTGCAGCAGAAAAGCTGTTTGTGAGGTAACCATACTGCTCTGACGTCATTTACAACTCTCTCTCCTCGCGCTGCACCCGCCACTGTGCGTGAATGTGGCGAAGCTCGAGTGTTACATTGTAGCGCTCAGTTCGTTGTCATTCGTGTCCCGCCACTGACTACTGACTGATGTAGACCAATAACAACTACATCTGTCACGTAGCGCTAATATCAGACGCTAAAAAGATTGATTGCGTGGCGAGTCGGGTGAACAGTCGCTGATCGACACGTAGAGAGAAACAGCATGATGGGTTTACATGCATTCATATGGATGACAGGGATACTGATGGCGCAGGACCATCCTTAACCTACTTGCGAGGGATTTGGGATCGTGACAGTACGTGAAGATGGCGACGGGGACGGGCTGGCAGCCGCCGTACAGCGCTGCTCCGAGCATCAGTTCTTCTCCCGCTGCTGCTGCTTCTGGATCAGGCACCAGTCCATCCTCCACATCCAGCCATTTACTCTACGAATCTGCGCTGACCATGGAATACACTCAAGATCTGCACCTGAAGATGAGTAAAAAAATAGCACAACTCACTAAGGTAGGTATGATCACATTGCTTGTATTTTGATCACATTATCTCAACTTTAATATGAATATACTGTAAACAGGATTTTGCATGATATTTAATCCGTACTATCCCCTATAGAGAAGATGCCCTACATATAGAAATTTTTGCACCGCAGTGTTTTTTCCCCTGCAAAAATCTGTTTATAATCCCAGACAAAATTTGCTAGCTGTATTTAATCTGTGATTAATTTATACAAAAACAATTCAGCAAGGCATGTTACATAATGAGTCTTTAATGCAGAAATAATCAGTCTAGTTTATTAGCATCCACATTTATCAAAAGTGCATATGCCTTATTAGTTTTTACCTCTGATTTCATTTGATTATGTGATTTATGCCCAACATGAGAGCAATGTTTGCTTTGGATTCAAGACCTTGCGTGTTTTTCCTTCACTGTTTTTATGTTTAGGGTCCCAGAACTAGATGTGTGAAAACAATAACAATATTTAACCTCTTAATTTCCTTTCAGATGCTTTTAATATGTTTTTTTGGATGTAAGGAAAATCTAACATGCTGATATTTTTAAAGGTTTTACCAAAAGTAGGCATGCATTTCACAGAAATGTGACTGGTATTCATTCTAGTAATGTTTCTGTTCTAGTATGTTTCTTGAACACGACAAAAACACATTGTAAAAAAAAAAAGATATATATATATACAGTGGGTACGGAAAGTATTCAGACCCCCTTAAATTTTTCACTCTTTGTTATATTGCAGCCAGTTGCTAAAATCATTTAAGTATTTTTTTTTTCCTCATTAATGTACACACAGCACCCCATATTGACAGAAAAACACAGAATTGTTGACATTTTTGCAGATTTATTAAAAAAGAAAAACTGAAATATCACATGGTCCTAAGTATTCAGACCCTTTGCTCAGTATTTAGTAGAAGCACCCTTTTGATCTAATACAGCCATGAGTCTTTTTGGGAAAGAGGCAACAAGTTTTTCACACCTGGATTTGGGAATCCTCTGCCATTCCTCCTTGCAGAGCCTCTCCAGTTCTGGCAGGTTGGATGGTAAACGTTGGTGGACAGCAATTTTTAGG
>NW_015506151.1:386435-406972 GCF_001515645.1 Sinocyclocheilus grahami
AGGAGAGGCTTTCGTCGGGCCACTCTGCCATAAAGCCTCGACTGGTGGAGGGCTGCAGTGATGGTTGACTTTCTACAACTTTCTCCCATCTCCCGACTGCATCTCTGGAGCTCAGCCACATTGATCTTTGTTTACCTCTCTACCTCTCTCACCAAGGCTCTTCTCCCCCGATAGCTCAGTTTGGCCGGACGGCCAGCTCTAGGAAGGGTTCCCAAACGTCTTCCATTTAAGGATTATGGAGGCCACTGTGCTCTTAGGAACCTTAAGTGCAGCAGAATTTTTTTTGTAACCTTGGCCAGATCTGTGCCTTGCCACAATTCTTGTCTCTGAGCTCTTCAGGCCGTTCCTTTGACCTCATGATTCTCATTTGCTCTGACATGCACTGTGAGCTGTAAGGTCTTATATAGACAGATGTGTGGCTTTCCAATCAGTATAATCAAACACAGCTGGACTCAAATGAAGGTGTAGAACCATCTCAAGGATGATCAGAAGAAATGGACAGCACCTGAGTTAAATATATGAGCGTCACAGCAAAGGGTCTGAATACTTAGGACCATGTGATATTTCAGTTTTTCTTTTTTAATAAATCTGCAAAAATGTCAACAATTCTGTGTTTTTCTGTCAATATGGGGTGCTGTGTGTACATTAATGAGGGGGAAAAAATTACTTAAATGATTTTAGCAAATGGCTGCAATATAACAAAGAGTGAAAAATTTAAGGGGGTCTGAATACTTTCCGTACCCACTGTATATATATTCAAAAACGTAAAAAAAAATCAAAATGAAATGAACTATACTGTGTACACCAAGGTTATTATACTATAGTATTATTGTAAACCATAAAAAAGGTCACAAATAAAATACATTTTAACTGAATTAAATTAAAATATATATAAAAAGCTTAAACTATATTCATATATTAAAAAAAAAATTAAAATGTCAAAAACAACAAAATTACTAAAACTTTAAAAGTAAACTGAGAACAGAAAATATAAAAATAAAAATGTATTCAAAATATGAATAAAAATTATAATAGTATCTCACTTATACTAAACTAAAACTGGTGTGCACTAATCAGAGAATGTGAAAATTGCATTTATTTATGAGGCGCCAAATAGGAAATCATTTTGGAGCATAAATTATGAAGTTGAAATTGTATTTATATGTTCGTTTTATTAGATTATCTGAAGTCATGAAGTATAAACATGATAATTAAATGTTAGGTATGTTTTGAGCTATAAAAGTACCCTTGAAGTATCTTTGACTCCAGCCAAACAATTTATTTAAACTTGCATCTAATCCATTTCTTCAATATGGTAAGTTATAGTGAGAAAACGAGGAGCTTTGTTCAGGAAAATCCAGTTTTATGAGTTTGAAACTGACATGGAACGTATTAATAAACTAATTAATCTAGGTAGAGCTGCTTTGCATAACTACAGTTGTGCAGAATAGGGCGTCCTTAAAGTATGTTAATAACATGGATGCGACAGAAAGGAATCAATTAAAGATGAAAAGGAGAACAGCAACGCAAGAGCAGCAAGTGAAGGCGGCTTGCTTTGATGTGCAACTCTTAAGCACAACAAAAGAGAGTCATGATTATGAAATGCTTGACTGAAAAAACTGTTGGCTCCAAAAGGAATTTTTTAATACTGACACTTGTTTATTAAATTAAGAGTTTGGTCCAGATCAAAAAGAGTGTTATAGAAATACAAGGAATTTGATTTGGTTTACAGGACCTTTGAGCACTCCAAATATATATTATATATGCAAGAAAATACATAAAAACTTGTAGTCTAAGAATACACATTAAATATTTGTACAGGGATGTGCAAAATGGATATAGTGTATTGAAATAGCATACATATGAATATATGTTTACATAATGTACATCTTTGTTGCCTAATTATGTTTAAGAGAGTACTGCACTATATTGAAATGGCCAGTGGAAATTTTTTTTTTTGGTTGCCAGTGCCCTGTGGTGCCTCCCAGAGGTCAAAATAAGTTGTGTCCTTGAGCTGTTGGATCCATAATGATTTTTCCTCCCTTTTATGTCACTTTAGAGGTGTATACTGTATGGCCTGGTGTGGTTATCCTCGGTTTGTTGAAATGTTCTTATGTCTGATTTGGTGGCCACTGGCCAGGCAGTTATAGAGGTGTGCAAGATGGACACATGTGGCTTGGAATATTTCTCGGCTTTAAGCAAGACACCCCTGTTTTTGTCATGCATTGGTCAGTTTTGAGATTTTATGCTATTTTGCTTCCATAACCTGCCTTCTTTCTGGCTAGTGGAAAGAAAACATCCAAAATTTACATACAAGTGTTTATTTTATGATACTTTATCTGTGTGCACCTGTAGATTTCAAATACAGTACATATCTTTAAATGCCATTTTCTCAAAATGTGTTTTTCTCTCATGCACTGAGCCAGAAATCTCCATTTCAGCAGCACGTATGTAGACCAATTTTTCCAGTTTAATTCCTATCTACATTCTGAAGGTTTTTACAGAGGGGCTTGTTCATAAATCATTCACCTGACATATATTTAACCTTTAATGCCTAAAATGTATTTATTTTTATGGCTCTTGAGTCTTGACTATATTTTGTGATGTACAGTTTTTACAGAGGGCTTTCATTCACCTGATATATTTACCATTTTATGCCTAAAAGCTTATTTTTTTATGGCTCTTGGCCTATATTTTCTGATTTATAGAGAGATTAAAAATCCCCTCTGTATTTAACACTAAAATGTCAACAAAATTAAACAAGAATTGTGAACCTGGCTTTGTCCAATGTTCAGATTTCTGTTCTGGAAATATATGCAAATCAGTGCATATTGAATTAGACAGTGCCTTATTTGCATATTTAAACATGGCATTTCCAAAAACTTGTAATACAAAACAGTTGTGTTAATTATATGTGATTAATCGACTGTGAAAAGTATCGTTTACTCACCCTCATGTACTTCCAAACCTGTGTGTCCACTCTGGAACGCAATTGAAGATATTTTAATGAATGCTTCAACTGTTTTATAAACAATGGAAGTTAATGGGGTCAACTTTCATTGTATGGACAAATAAAACACTGAGAATTTTTTCGAAATATCTTTTTGTGTGTGTGTGTTCCACAGAAGAAAGAAAGATCTGGCCTCCATACCATACTTTGCTGCCCTGTGATTGGATCTGCCAATACTTAATATAATGAGCTTTAAAGTTTAAAAATGTTATTCCATGTGAAATAACCTCAAAAATCTTACTACAGCTGCTGTTTTCAGTAAACATGAAGACCGATCACATAATCACGGATTTTAAGGGTGCTGACAGCTGACTTATTCACCAGTTTTTAGAGGGAATGAGATGAAAGACAGAAAGGCTGTCTAGAAATGATGCAACATTTTCCAATTTCTGCAGCTGTATAAAAACTGATTCTTCATCACCCATGTTTCTCACAGGTCATTTACGCCCTTAACACAAAAAACGACGAGCATGAAGATGCCATCCAATCTCTGAAGGAGGCCCACGATGAGGAGGTTCAGCACATCCTGACTGAAGCTCGGGAGAAGATCCTTCACTACAAGAGCAAGATTGGAGACGAGGCCGACCTGAAACGGCGCCTGCAGTCCCTGGAGGAGTCCGTTGAGCTGCACGAACACATGAAGCGCCAAGCGCTGGCCGAGTTCGAGATGTACCGGCAGCGCGTGGAGGACACACAGCTGTGCACGGAGGCCCAGCACACACAACGTGTGGTGTCCATGTCCCGTGAAGTGGAGGACATGCGGCACGAGTTCGATGAGAAACTGCGCTCCTTCAGTCAGGTGCAAGCCCAGTTTGAGCAGGAGAAACGGCGGGTGTTGGAGGAGCTCAAGTCGGTCCACCGACAGGAAGTTCAGGAGCTGCTGGAAAGCCAGCAGAACCAGAGTGCATCCTCCAGCCTGGAACAGGAGAAACTGGCTGAGCTGCATCGTACGGAGCTGGAGTCGCTCATGGAGCGCGTGGAGGAGTTGATGCAGGACAAAGTCCGGCTGGTAGAGGAGTACGATGCCAAGCTAAGCAAGGCTCAAGGGTTCTATGAACGTGAGCTGGAGGCCATGAGGCGAACGCAGCAGCTCACCACAGAGAACTTGTTGGCCTGGAAGAGGACGGAGGTGGAACTGAGGAAGGAGTTTCAGGTGCAAGAGTCGGCTCTTCAGAGGAGCCTTTGTAAGCTCCGTTCTGAACTCCACAGAGCTCAGGATGAGGCGCGAGAGAGCAGGGACAAGACCAACAGACTGCAGGCATCTCTTAACAATGCAGAAGTCACAATTAAGGTAATGATTTGAAGGGTGTTTCTTCAATAGGCACTTTTATTGAGTTGATTATTAGAACTGTCAGAACTGTTTTATTTCTGTTATATTACAGTCATATTGAAAATGTCTTGAAAATGTCTTCATAATTTAACTTTATTACTTTTAATATACCTTTTATTATAGATTTTGTTTTACCCTTCTCCCAGACACAGAATTTCAATCTAAATAAGGAAACCTATCATAAATATTACACATTTTAATATCTATAATCTAAACAATAAGTGAATGTACACTACCATTCAAAAGTTTGTGGTCGGTAAGATTTTTTATTTATGCTCACCAAAGCTTCATTTATTTGATTAAAAATGCAGTAAAAACAGTAATATTGTGAAATGTGTAATAATATTTTAAAATGTAATTTATTCCTGTGATGGCAAAGCTGAATTTTCAGCAAATTATTAGTATTTTTATCAAAAGTGCACTTGTCTACAAGAAGAAAAAAATGTCATGAGACAAAGTATGAAAATGTGATGCATAAAGAAAATAAAGATATTGTGCATTTCCAAATTGTAATTTCACGAAAAGTGTGAAAATATTGTTTAACTGTGTTTACTTGGAATACATAGATTCTAGCTATTAGCCGTTGCAAGGAAAAAGAGGCAGCTTATGTATTCAATTATGTTTAAAATGTGATTTCCATTACAGAATGCTTAACCTGAGATGTGTTGGGAATTAGGCAGTTGTAAAAATGTTGTAAAAATGTTCGTGATGGTTCAGAAGCAACAAAAATGACAGAATTCTCACATGATGCATACAGTATATGTACACTGGACATTGTTCCTGGGTCAATTACGTAAAGTATGAGTGTAAAAATGTGTTTAGAGTACACAGGGCCAAAATTGGCCATAGTTGAAGAAACACAAAATGTCTTGGCTACTTTCAATTTACTACATATAATGAAATTTAAATAAACATCATTGAGATGAGTTTGTGAGTTTAGATGCTTTCTAAAAAAAAATATATATATATATATCTCAAAAAAGTTATTTTTTCCTATTTTCAGGAGTTACACAAGCAGCTGGAAGAGGCCATACAGGATGGAGAGATTTGGGTGATGCAGCTGAAAGATACAGAATATGAGCTGGAGGGAAGCAGAGATCGAGTTCAGCAGCAGGCCAATGAAATCCTTCACAAAGCCAGTGAGAATAATTTCATGAACAAATGTCATTTTTCTTCAGCATATTGCTCTGAATCACTCAAGCTGCAGTGTGAGAGGTTTTTTAGAGAGGTTACAGTTTTGTGAAAGCTTGGCAGAGATGGATTTAGCTCTGTTTTGCCTGAATTTCACTTGAATTCTACATAGTTTTTATGTTTGCGATTGACTCCTTCATGTCTACAAATAATGTGCCATATTTATATTTGAGGAAGCATTAATTTAACAAAACACCCCATTGTATTTAATTAACAGGTCAGATAGGCTCTCTTCAAGCTACCCAAATGAGCCACGAGGCCACTATCAGGGACCTGGGCTCCGAGCAGAACCGCCTGAAGGAGAAGATCCTACAGCTGGAGGAGGAGAGAGAGAGACTTCAGAAACAGATTCAAACACTGGAAGAACAACAGCATCAGAAGATCCTCAGCCTGGAGAAGGTGAATCAATTTTCACCTTTTCTTTTTTAGGCAGACAGGAGGCAGGACTAAAAACCTGTTTGGAAGCAATTATTGGTTTTGCAAGTGTTGCAGAAAGTGTTGCTACTGTTCAACAGTTTGGAGTTACTAAGTAAGTTTTTCTATTCATCAGAGAATCCTGAAAAATAAGATCACTGTTTCCACAAAAATATAAAACAGCACAACTGTTTTCGACACTGACATGTTTCTTGAGCACCAAATCAGCTTATTAGAATAATTTCTGAAGGATCATGTGACACTGAAGACTGGAGTAATGATGCTGAAAATTCGGCTTTGTCATCACAGGAAGAAGTTACTTTTTATAATATATTAAAATAGAAAATAGTCATTTAAGTTGTAATAATATTTCACAATATTATTGTTTTTACTTTGTTTTTGGTCAAATAAATAACCTTGGTGAACATAAGAGACTTCTTTCAGAAACAAAACATGTTTTTGAACAGTAGTCTATTTCACTTTTTAGTGTCCTAAAATAGGTTACATTGATGCAACACCATAGACATTCAGAGGGACACATTCCCTCCAATATTCAGATTATTGCTTAATAAAGGCATAAGAGTTTTCCATTGACAGATTATTTGATTTTTACATTTTAGTCTCTCCTAATCTTGAATATTTGGTTACACCCTTGAGACTGGGACTATGTAATCATACATGCCAAATATGATGTACACAATCTGTTGCTAAATAGTATTTTGAAATCAGTCACTGCCATTGGATACAATTATCATGGTATTCGAAACAAGGTATTGAGACTTGACAAAGTGTAAATGAAGCTGTGCTGTTTTGGCAGTCGCTTTGTGAGGAAAAGCAGAACTATGAAATGGAGCTGGCACGACTCAGGGCCAAATACGAGGAGGAAACAGCCTGTCTGAAAGAAAGCCAAGCAGAATCCTTAGAGGAACTCAAGGAGAAACACCGAGTCCAGCAGGAAGGTGCTCGCAGTGCCGCTGAGAGAGAGAAAAACCAGTTGCTCAGTGTAAGAACTTTTTTTTTTTTTTACAATGGATTTAGTGCTTAAAGTAATAGTTCACCCAAAAATGAAAATATGCTGAAAATCTACTCACCTTCAGGCCATCCAAGATGTACAGTAGATGAGTTTGTTTGTCCATGAGAACAAAATGTGTATATTTAGCATTATATCACTTGCTCACAAACACACAGCTTTTCACTTCACAAGCAGTGTTGGGGGTAACACATTACAAGTAACGTGAGTTACGTAATCAGATTACTTTTTTCACATAACTAGTAAAGTAACGCATTACTTTTAAATTTACAAGAGAATATCCGAGTTACTTTTTCAAATAAGTAACGCAAGTTACTTTTTTTTTCCAATTTATTGATCGACAGCTCTGGTGTCGCCATGTTGAGAGAAATCAGAAGATGTTACTGTAGTTCTAAAATAAATGTGAATATGCATTCATTCATCTCACTAACAACAAAAAAAAAACAGATTCAGTATTCCTCAAAATGAATAAAAATAATGCAACTCAGAATATGATGCAAACCTGCAATAATTAAATGTTAAACAACACAAATATCCTTTATGTATTTAATCCCATTCTATAAAGCAATGTCTTTGCTTCTGACCTTCGATGATTCAGTTCAACCATACTAATAAGCAAAAATTACTCTAGACAAACATTTGTGTGTCTTTTTTTATTGCTGAAGTGTGTTGAAATGTCTTCTTCTGCATTCTACTTTACGGACGTAAATTTACTTTCCCTTCAGTCTGAGACGCATTAATTTCACTTTTGGTGTGAAAAGGCTTTTATATTTGCCAAAAATATAACTTTTTTATTTTAAAAACAAACAAGCAAGCCCTGTCCAGATTTAAAAAGTAACGCAATGCATTACTTTCCATAAAAAGTAACTAAGTAACGTAATTAGTTACTTTTTTTATGGAGTAACGCAATATTGTAATGCATTACTTTTAAAAGTAACTTTCCCCAACACTGTTCACAAGACATTAATTGATGGACTGGATTATTGTGATGTTTTTATCAGCTGTTTGGACTCTCATTCTGACGGCACCCATTCACTGCAGAGGATCCACAGGTGAGCAAGTGATGTAATGCTAAATTTCTCCAGACTCATCTCTTGGACGGACCTAGGGTGAATACATTTTCAGCAGTTTTTAATTTGTGGGTGAACCTTTTATGTTAATATGAATATTTGTTTATATGAAGTTAGATCTACAATGAGCTTTAAGTTTTTGCTTCATTAGCATTTTCGCATGAGATATTCACTCCTTGTGTTCTCTTTTGATTTTTGTTATTCTCTGTGTTCTGTTTAATAAAAATAAACTGCAACGTCTTAATGCAAAACAAATTAAGAATATGAATATTTAGTCTTATTAAAAATGACTGGTGGATTTTGGCACTTTTCCCAAATCATCTATTGAAACCTTGAGAGCTATGCCAAATTATATTATCTGCTCCTCATTGAGTAGTGTTGATTATGCAAACAGCCGTTTCTCATTGCAGTGATGACAATGTGACAGTGATATGATTCCCACTGTTTTTGTGGCACTCCATAAAAATAGCTCTCAATCACAACAAATATTGAGACTAATCTTCTTGTCATCTCATGACAATCATGTCACTTTATTTTTTGAAAACCGCTATTTTACAGCTCCTGTGTAATTAAATTGAAAAAGACTCCATCTGTCAGCAGCAGATTGTCCTACTGTCTGGTGGTTTCACCTCTTATTTCGTTGGCCTGCTGTGGCCTGCTTTTCTGATGTTTTCTTTTTATTTTTACTTTCCCAGGAGATGAGACAACAGTTTGATATCCGGCGTCTGTCATTGGAAGAGCAGAGAAACCACCTGCAACAGCAACTGGAGACCACACGAGAGGAACTCACTACCAAGCTCAACATGGCCAACCAAGAGGTTTAGAATAACAACTACTTATTTTTGTTTAGATTAACTTTTCTGCTTCAAAAAAAAGTAGTTACTAGCTGGTTTTAGATTGTAATTTTTTTTGCCTAGACCAAACTGATTTAGATGGTTGATCAGCTGCATTTGTAGCTGGTGGGCCTCATTTTGAACTGGTCGATAATTTAATAGCAAAGCTAGTAAACCATCTTAAACCAGCAATAAACCAATTTACATGTTTCAAAAACTCTGTTTTCATATTTTTTCCCCAGTAGCTGTTTTATATTTAACACTAATTTTAATTTTTAATATTGCCAATGTCAGCCTAATATGACAACTTGTAATTATCCTTCATTTATCACTATATATATATATATATATATATAATATTATTTATATTATATGTGACCCTGGACCACAAAACCACACATAAGTCACAATCTTGTAGCATAAACAAGCAAAAGTGTAACAAAAAAATATTTGTAAGAACAAACAAAACATGTAACCAATCAAAAGAAACAAACATCTGTTAAAGAAGTAACAAATGTTAGTAAAAATCAAACAAAAATTTAGCAAATCAAGCAAATGTTTGTAAAACCAAAAACATTGTATTCTACAATATTGTAAAAAAAAAAATCCAAGTACACTTGTTTTTTTATTGGTTTTTCTAAAAACAAACAAAGCCGTTACAAAACAAACATTTGTATGTACAAACAAAAATGTAACCATACAAAACAAACATCTGTAAAAACAATATAGTTTGTAAAATTTATGCAAATGTAGTTTTCCATCAAATGTCTCCTTGAATTTATTCATTTGAAATAGTATGACTTCTGAGACCATAGTAAGTCCCATAGCTGTGATTCTTATTTGAGTAACTGTCAGCCGAGTATCTGTCAACGTCTTTCATCCGCCAATTAGATTAGATTGACATGGTGTTCTATTTGAAATCCTGATGCTGTCTAGGCTTTTCTGGTCTTGTGCAATATCAGGAAAACTTGGTGTGACTGAAAATTCTAGATACTTAGTCAAGATATTTAAGCAGAATACACACAGTCTCTAGTGTGTGCGTCCTCATTTACCATGATGCTCTGCATGTTTGGCACTTTCTGTAATGTGACAGTCTGCCTCATGTAGTCTGTCTCTCTAGAGTCACATCACTGTCACTTATGTCATGAGCCTCTAAAAGTTGCTATGTCAGACATCTGTCAGCATCTCTTGATGTTCGTTGTCTAACTTCAGTGCTTCCTTGTGTCAGTGCCCCTGATCTCATGTAAATCTATCTATACTGTATATCAATGACTGTATATCAATATTGGCCAATATTTGCATTTTGTTGCTGGCATCAGGCTGACATTAGAAGCAGACTATGTTAGTATAATGGCTTTTTTCAGTTCAAATACATATTCAGTTTTGTAATACACATTCAAATGAACACCGTCAAATTAACACCTTCTTTTAGTGAGATTAATTATATTTAAAAAAACACAAATAATTATATACAAAAATAACACAATTTAATCATTTGTGAATGCCCCTACGTCTAATTCAGACAGATTGACAAATCGATACAAAATGGATTGCTATGGATGGACTAAATGCCAGTGATGGGCTTATGTTCAATAATATGAAATAAAATAAATAATATGTTGACTTGACGGCGAATGCAACTACTGGTATTTGTAATATATATTTGATGCTTTTGTCTGCCATAATAAATTATTGTCTTATAATTATCTTTATTTGGGGCATTTTCTAAAAATTTTACTATGTGATTTAACTATGATTCATCTGATTAATTGATTTATTAAATTACATTTTTAATTAATTGACAGATGTTTTGATGCCTGATTTTTTAATTTTTTTTTATTTATATATAAAACAGTAAAGATTTATAATATAGACCATTATATCAGTAATTTTGAAAACAATAGTTATATAAATTCTATATTTATATAATTATAAAAAATAATAATTATCAGCCACATTTTCCATGTAAGTACATCCTAAAGCAAAGAAGGCTCTGTGAGATACTATTTCTTTCATAGTTCAAGGCGGATTCACTTTGGTCTGTAAGTTGCAGATTGGTTTTAAAATCAACTCCAGTGTGGACCCTCAACCTCAAATAGTCCTGTATTTTAAGTTCCTCAACAGTTTGTTGAGACAAATCTGTGTGTGAATTCAAATGCAGTGTATTCCAGGCACTGAAGTCTGCATGAAGCACTCTCCTCTTGTTTTGTCCTCATTTTATTGCCTCAGCATCTATTTTCGGCCCTCCATTTGCTGCATGCAGAGATTTGCTCGCCATCTCCTGTTTAGTTGCTTTCTTTATTATTTCTCTATCTAGGCCTCATCTCATTTTTATGTATTGAAACGTATGAAGATTAAGATCATTATTCTTTTGGTAGATTAGCAGATTAGATTATATTACTTTTCTCATTTAGGGTATCCTGGGGTAGTTCAGGAAATACTGCTGAGCGGATCTGAATTAATGTATTTTACTTGCATAAAACTGATGATAAAGCTGAATGGAAAGACAGCAGTCGAAATGACTGTAATAGCATGTTGCATGCAGTTGATTTCATATTTCATCTGTAATACTGAGCTAATTCTGAAAGGATTACATTTCAGATTGCTTGAGGCATTGTAATTTTTTCATTCTCAGCATAATGACACATGTCCCGTGGTTATTGATGCAATAATAAATTATTTCAGTCAGTTAAGTCAGTCTTGTTCTTGTTGTTGCAGTGACTTTAAATCCAAATCCCAATGCTCCAATTTTCTCTTTTGGCTTCAAAATATCCGCTACTTTCTTCCCGACTGTTGTCTGCTTTACCTTCACCCAAATCTAAGTCATCCACAGTTCACAATTTCCATCTCGGTATTCTGTAGGAGTCTTATGAACCTGTTATTTATTAAATTACATTTTTAATTAATTGACAGATGTTTTGATGCCTGATTTTTTATTTTTTTTTATTTATATATAAAAACAGTAAAGATTTATAATATAGACCATTATATCAGTAATTTTGAAAACAATAATTATATAAATTCTATATTTATATAATTATAAAAAATAATAATTATCAGCCACATTTTCCATGTAAGTACATCCTAAAGCAAAGAAGGCTCTGTGAGATACTATTTCTTTCATAGTTCAAGGCGGATTCACTTTGGTCTGTAAGTTGCAGATTGGTTTTAAAATCAACTCCAGTGTGGACCCTCAACCTCAAATAGTCCTGTATTTTAAGTTCCTCAACAGTTTGTTGAGACAAATCTGTGTGTGAATTCAAATGCAGTGTATTCCAGGCACTGAAGTCTGCATGAAGCACTCTCCTCTTGTTTTGTCCTCATTTTATTGCCTCAGCATCTATTTTCGGCCCTCCATTTGCTGCATGCAGAGATTTGCTCGCCATCTCCTGTTTAGTTGCTTTCTTTATTATTTCTCTATCTAGGCCTCATCTCATTTTTATGTATTGAAACGTATGAAGATTAAGATCATTATTCTTTTGGTAGATTAGCAGATTAGATTATATTACTTTTCTCATTTAGGGTATCCTGGGGTAGTTCAGGAAATACTGCTGAGCGGATCTGAATTAATGTATTTTACTTGCATAAAACTGATGATAAAGCTGAATGGAAAGACAGCAGTCGAAATGACTGTAATAGCATGTTGCATGCAGTTGATGTCATATTTCATCTGTAATACTGAGCTAATTCTGAAAGGATTACATTTCAGATTGCTTGAGGCATTGTCATTTTTTCATTCTCAGCATAATGACACATGTCCCGTGGTTATTGATGCAATAATAAATTATTTCAGTCAGTTAAGTCAGTCTTGTTCTTGTTGTTGCAGTGACTTTAAATCCAAATCCCAATGCTCCAATTTTCTCTTTTGGCTTCAAAATATCCGCTACTTTCTTCCCGACTGTTGTCTGCTTTACCTTCACCCAAATCTAAGTCATCCACAGTTCACAATTTCCATCTCGGTATTCTGTAGGAGTCTTATGAACCTGTTTTCTGTGTTTCTGTTGTGTCAGATCTCTCTGCTGAAGCAGAGCCTGGAGCTACAGATGTCGCAGTCGAAAAGCGCGCTGCAGCAATTGCAGGCTCAGTTCAGCCAAGAGCGCGAGCACCTGGCGCAGCAGTTGCAGGAGCTGGCGCTGGAGCATCAGCACAGAGAGTGCCACCTGCAGGAAGCCCACTGCTGCGCCATGCAGGACATGGAGGAAGCACAACAAATCGAGCTTGGGGTACCTGCACCTTACATACAAACACAGACATGCACAAATGCAAACTCACACACAATGGCATGAGCATGAGGAGATGTGTTTCTGTCTCCCTAGTGCCTCAGATGCAGATGTGTGTTTCATCAATAATGGACACTTTTGCCCCTGTGGACTTTTTGAAAATACTTTTCACATTTCAGTATTTAGTATTTAAGTATTTACGTATGCCCAACAGTGAATATACATGTGTCACAGGAGAATTCTGTCATTTTTGTTTTCTGAAAGTATTTCCAGTATTTTCCACACATAACTGAAATGTTTTCATAAATATCTTTGAACATTTTTGGAATAAAAGGGCTAAATTATTTTGTATTCATTTGTTAAGGCTAATTTCAGCTAGTATTGTATGCGTTCTACATGCTTAAATAATATTGTTCACACTTTGCATAATTTAACAAAATTCGATGTGATTGGAAATGTTTGTGATATTTATCTGTTTTCTTCACACATCACATATCACAGTAAATATTATTATGGTTTGATCATTATTACTATAGTTTAATATTTAATATTTTTTGTTTAGATTTTTTTATAATTCTAGATTCATATTTTTATGGAGGATTTTTATTGTTTTAATTTAAATATTTATTTTAAAACATGCATATGTAATTGATCACACACTACCTTTCAAAAGTCCGGGGGTGTTTTTAATGTTTTACAAAATGCTGCATTTATTTGATTAAATATATAAAAGAGTAATATTGTGAAATATTATTATAATTTAAAATAACTATTTTCTATTTTAATATATTTTCAAATGTTATTTATTCCTTTGATGGCAAAGCTGAATTTTCAGCAGCCATTACTCCAGTCTTCAGTGTCACATTAAGGTTTCATTTCCTTCAGAAATCATTCTAATATGCTGATCTGATGCTAAAAAAAATTATTTCTTATTATTATCAAAGTTAGAAATAGTTGTGCTGATTTTTAAAATGGAAACCATGTTTTTTTTCAAGATTATTTTTTGAAAATTAGGTTCAAAAGAGCAGAATTTATTTAAAATATATAAATATTTAGTAACATTATAAATGTCTTTACTGTCACTTTTGATCAATTAAATGCATCCTTGCAGAATAAAAGTGTTTATTTCTTTTTTTTAAAACTGACCCCAGACATTTGAATGGTAGTGTATATGCTACCCGTTTTTCATCTATTCGTGATGCCTCCTGCCTGTCATCCTGTAATGATTATCACCTTCACTGTCTCCTTTTCCCCTTCATAGTACTGTACATGTCTGTTTCCTTTACTCTCTGGATTTGTCACCCCTGCATTATCACCCCACACTGAGAATCTCCACTGTGCATGACTTCCATATGGTAAATTACCCTTCTTTTGTCCTTCCTTGTCGACAGTCTACTCATAAAACACATTATTGTAATTTTTTCATTCTCAGCATAATGACACATGTCCCGTGGTTATTGATGCAATAATAAATTATTTCAGTCAGTTAAGTCAGTCTTGTTCTTGTTGTTGCAGTGACTTTAAATCCAAATCCCAATGCTCCAATTTTCTCTTTTGGCTTCAAAATATCCGCTACTTTCTTCCCGACTGTTGTCTGCTTTACCTTCACCCAAATCTAAGTCATCCACAGTTCACAATTTCCATCTCGGTATTCTGTAGGAGTCTTATGAACCTGTTTTCTGTGTTTCTGTTGTGTCAGATCTCTCTGCTGAAGCAGAGCCTGGAGCTACAGATGTCGCAGTCGAAAAGCGCGCTGCAGCAATTGCAGGCTCAGTTCAGCCAAGAGCGCGAGCACCTGGCGCAGCAGTTGCAGGAGCTGGCGCTGGAGCATCAGCACAGAGAGTGCCACCTGCAGGAAGCCCACTGCTGCGCCATGCAGGACATGGAGGAAGCACAACAAATCGAGCTTGGGGTACCTGCACCTTACATACAAACACAGACATGCACAAATGCAAACTCACACACAATGGCATGAGCATGAGGAGATGTGTTTCTGTCTCCCTAGTGCCTCAGATGCAGATGTGTGTTTCATCAATAATGGACACTTTTGCCCCTGTGGACTTTTTGAAAATACTTTTCACATTTCAGTATTTAGTATTTAAGTATTTACGTATGCCCAACAGTGAATATACATGTGTCACAGGAGAATTCTGTCATTTTTGTTTTCTGAAAGTATTTCCAGTATTTTCCACACATAACTGAAATGTTTTCATAAATATCTTTGAACATTTTTGGAATAAAAGGGCTAAATTATTTTGTATTCATTTGTTAAGGCTAATTTCAGCTAGTATTGTATGCGTTCTACATGCTTAAATAATATTGTTCACACTTTGCATAATTTAACAAAATTCGATGTGATTGGAAATGTTTGTGATATTTATCTGTTTTCTTCACACATCACATATCACAGTAAATATTATTATGGTTTGATCATTATTACTATAGTTTAATATTTAATATTTTTTGTTTAGATTTTTTTATAATTCTAGATTCATATTTTTATGGAGGATTTTTATTGTTTTAATTTAAATATTTATTTTAAAACATGCATATGTAATTGATCACACACTACCTTTCAAAAGTCCGGGGGTGTTTTTAATGTTTTACAAAATGCTGCATTTATTTGATTAAATATATAAAAGAGTAATATTGTGAAATATTATTATAATTTAAAATAACTATTTTCTATTTTAATATATTTTCAAATGTTATTTATTCCTTTGATGGCAAAGCTGAATTTTCAGCAGCCATTACTCCAGTCTTCAGTGTCACATTAAGGTTTCATTTCCTTCAGAAATCATTCTAATATGCTGATCTGATGCTAAAAAAAATTATTTCTTATTATTATCAAAGTTAGAAATAGTTGTGCTGATTTTTAAAATGGAAACCATGTTTTTTTTCAAGATTATTTTTTGAAAATTAGGTTCAAAAGAGCAGAATTTATTTAAAATATATAAATATTTAGTAACATTATAAATGTCTTTACTGTCACTTTTGATCAATTAAATGCATCCTTGCAGAATAAAAGTGTTTATTTCTTTTTTTTAAAACTGACCCCAGACATTTGAATGGTAGTGTATATGCTACCCGTTTTTCATCTATTCGTGATGCCTCCTGCCTGTCATCCTGTAATGATTATCACCTTCACTGTCTCCTTTTCCCCTTCATAGTACTGTACATAATATATTTACACTACAGTGCAAAAGTTTGGGGTTATAAGATTTTTAAAGAAATGAATACGTTTATTATTCAGCAAGAATGCATTAAATTGATCAGTTTTTCACATTTATAATGTTACAAAAGATTTCTGACATTTTTCATGATGAAGGAAAGTCATACAGGTTTGGAACCATGTATGAGGGTGAATAAATGATGACAGACTTTTCATTTTTGGATGAACTATTAAGTATGATCAAAACTAATAGTGACCACTAATGAAAACAAACAGAATACCGAAATCCCACATTTGAATGGTAGATTCAGTGTGAAGGCCAAGAGTTTGGATAAATCCAGATGCCACATGGGTGCCCTTGGTTTCAAAACAGGGGTTGTGGTTTCTCCCAATAGAAAGGCTTGAATCTGACTGAGAGGTGAAACAAGTGCCAGGCTATTCTAAAAGGTCTCTAAGCTAAACTGCACTTTACAGAAATCTGAAGAATAACCACGATGAATAAAAAATGAGGTACTGAATTCTGAATTATGGAAGCGCTCTCACCGTGACTTACATTTTCATATTTGATTTATAATCCCCCTCTCTGTCTGTCTCTCTAATACACACTCATAGTCTCACTCTCTCATGTTCGTTTCACTTCAGTTAATACTTCAGCACAATTGAATCTCTTTTAATGTGACCTATATAAACCTATATAGACCTATTTTAAGCAAATCATTCCAATGCAATGAAATTATATAAACTGCATTTGCCACCTCGTTTAGAGACACAGTCATGCATCTGTTAAAGTTTATATATATATATAGGTTTTAACATTTTTGTGGATTGCCTCTCCAGGAACAAGACCTCCTAGGGCGTATATCTGACCTGAGGCAGGAGGTGAGCTGCAGGAAAAACCGGGTCTCCGATCTGGACCATGAAATCCATTCGCTTAATGAGACCATCAGCATCTTGACTAAGGAGCTGGAGCTCAAAGGGAAGGAAGTTCTGCGAGTGCGCAGTGAGGCCAATCTGCATATCAGGTACCAACTTATTAATATATGAAATGACGGTCTCGATTCACCTTTTGATCGCGTTTTTACCCTTTCTCCTCATCACTTCTTGTCTTCTCTACTTATCTCTGTCAATAAAAGGCCAGAAACATAAAGAAACAGGAAATTGCAGTGCTCACAGTAATACTTTCATGTTAAGGTTAGAATACAAATGGTGAACATTACCATTATCCCGGTTTTTGGTGGCCTCATTTTATGCAAAACAAAAAAGAGCAACTGACATCTTATGCGTGTGTAGAATATTTTTTGGCTTTCATCAGCTATTAAATTATAAAATCCTAAAGGTCAGTCTAGCTGAACCAGAAGCTAATTTAATGTGAGAAGAAAGCAGATGGAGCAATTTCCCACGCAGAAGCCCACAGCCTTCAGACAGAGCTCTCTGATTCATTATCATCTTATTCTTCTGTTCCAGCGATATAAATGTGTCAAGGTCAGTGGAGGTGTCTTGCAGATATATACAAACAAATTTCATTTGGTTTCATTCAAAATTAGTTCATTTCTGGCTCATGAAAAGAGATCATATTCTTTGGGGAACTGAGGGAATTTGTTGTAATAAATAAGTGAGCTTGTGCGCCTCAGAGGGAAATAAATTGGAATGTGCTTGTTGTCCGGAGTGTTTGCTCTATTAAAAATAAAAGTTCTAAAAGGGGGTTTTCACAGCAGTGCCAGTAAAGAACCATTTTGGGAGCATTTCAGCAAACAGTTCTTGAAAAGAACCTTTTCTTTCTGAGTGTGGAGAACATTTAATAATCTGAAGAACATTTTTCCACTGTAGAAGCTGTTGTGCAATGGAAAGGTTTCATGGATGTTAAAGGTTCTTTGTGGAACAATAGATGCCAATAAAGAATCCTGATTTGTGTGTAAATGGACCAACTGTTTTGCATTTGTTAAATGATTTTATTTTATGTAGGGCTCATGGACAGGATCTCTCTAAGCGCCTCGAGAGGGAGATTGACGAGCTGAACGCTTCTCATAACAGAGAGACCCAGATCATGCTGTCAGATTTTAACAAAGCTCAGGAGCTGCTAAAAGACAAGATCTCTGCTCTGCAGATTCTGTGAGTCCCTTTATCTTAGTTACAGATTGAATATCAAATTGAATTGAATATCAAAAAGCATCATTTTAATGTAATATCCTCATGAATATTTCAGAAGATTTCTAGATCAATCACATTAGCTCCGTTTCAAAACCTGGTGAGCTGCCTTGATTTCTACTACAGTATCCTAACAAATAGATCTTCTAAGGCTAAAATGGTACCTCGAATGTAGTTGGTTCTCATTAGATCACGGCCATGCTCCGCACATTTTTGATGCTTATTAAAGTATTGCAGTAGAGTCTGATGTTAGCATGTCACTCAGCAAACAAAATTGCATAACAAGGCGAACATTTACAAAATAACGAACTTCGGTGATGTAATCACTTTGATAGTTTATAAAACTTCACATCAAAAGCATGACAATGCAGTGTTGCTATTGTAAAATACTAAAATGATTACAATTGTTACTGAAATGAAGATTAAATAAAATATAAATATTATGTAAAAAACTTAAATATAAGTCGAACAACAAATATTACTACTAAACTAAAACTAAGATAAAACGTAACTAAAACTGAGATAAAAATCAGTTAAAGCTAAATAAAGCTAAAAACTAATTTCAATTACAAAAGCATAATAAAATGTCTAAAACTTAAACTGAAATTAAAACAAAAATGGAAAATATGAAAAAAACTATAACTGTATATAAATACTAAAATAAAACTGTGCCTATGATGTCTAAACATGTTGATTAGGTCGCAGGTTTTATAACAGAGCTATTGTTTTTACTGCTGTATAATTGTTAATGTGTGTGTGTGGGATGAGCAGGTTGGAAGGTACGGAGGAGAAGTTCAGGAATAGAGAAAGCCGACAGGAGGACCTTCAGGTGATTGCTGAGCTCAGAGAAATAGTGTCAGAGAGAGAAGCCCTGGTCAAGAAACTTGTGGTAAGTATGCATAGCAATGGTCCGTATAGGTGCAGCATCCCATTAAAAGTGATATGTGTACTACTGTTCTTCTACATAGTTTTTTTTTGTCCCAAAGCATTACATGTCTTCAGACAAAAGTCAATATCAGTTAGTTGATTTTTCTGCACAGGGCCTTTCGGTCTGACTGTGCCTCCTTTGTTCCAGGATGACAAGAAGTTTTATCAACTGGAGCTGGTGAATCGAGAGCCTGGCTTCAACAAGGTGTTCAACACCAATCCCAATGTTGGGGTCATAAACCCCCTTATAAAGGTTAGAGAGGTACAGCCACACTGATCAAACAATACCTCTGAAGTCCACATAAATTGGATTTGATATGATAGTAAAAAAAAGCACAAACCTTTTTAAAAGCACTCCATCTTTACAGTTCTTGGAATCCATGAATATAATAAAAGAGTACTTCAAAGGTTATGCCTTATGGGAAGTGTGTTTTACAGAGGTACATCTGGAATGGGATATTCTGCAGAGACTATTAATAGCCTTCTACTGTTCTTTTAGTTGTACTTTTCTTTCTGTTGCATAAGTTGTGTTTGTGTGGTTGTCATTGTCTGTGTCTTATATCCATGTTCAAACATCAATTCTGCCCTGCTTTCCAAATCATAAATTCTGTTCCAAAACCTAATGTGCTGCTTGCATAGGACATGAAACCTCAAAAGTGACCCATATGATGCACTAGTGTTGCTTTCGTCAACGAAAATTATGACTAAATATCGTCGTCAACGAACCTTTATCACGTGACGAAAACGTATTTAGAAACACTGCATCTATTATATAATATCCATTTCTAATGTCGCCAATAATTAGAGATGCACTGAAATTCTGGCTGCCGAAAATTAGTTCACCGCTCAGGTTTCACTTTCACGTGGTGTGATGCTCTGTGTATTATCCCGCTCTATGCATGTGCGCTCCGCTCAGTCGCTCATGGCCCATGTGAGTGCTCCACTCATATACCGTTCATGCTCATCGGAACAGCAAAGTCCACTCAAAAATCAAGCTGACAGGAAACATCTATGTAGTACAGTATTGTTTCTGTTTGCAATAGCCCTACTGTGTTTTAACAAGGTGTGGTATATGGGCAACTCTGGTAACACTGCCCTCTCATTCATTGATCTGCTAACCGTTATGCTCATGTGTCCTCTGATAATAATAGCTTTCTAGGGTTAAACATTATTTGGATAATTGGTAAAAAAAAAA
>NW_015506151.1:410947-411222 GCF_001515645.1 Sinocyclocheilus grahami
ACATCCTGCCCCGGCGGTCGGCTGCTGTAGCCACCCCACCGCCGGCTGCAGCCCCTCTGTCTGCTCGTCGCTGAGAGCGCCCTCCTGCGGCCTCCACCTCCGCTCCAGATCGGCCGCAGCAGAAGCCTTCACAACGGCCACAGCGTGGAGCTAGCTGCAGGAAAACGGCGCAGCCCGTCTCCGCCCCTGCCAAGCCCGTGAAGCGCCAGGGCGGGTGGCATCTCTGGGACGGGCGACCCGTGGTTCTTGGATCCGGCTCTTCAGGAGATGGTGAC
>NW_015506151.1:411413-411737 GCF_001515645.1 Sinocyclocheilus grahami
TTCGCCAATGGGCAGCAGGGTTCAGTTCAAGGACGCTATGCCTCCTCACGAGCCCCCTGCCCAGCCGTGGAGCCAGGTAAGTGGCGAGCCGCGCACTCAGACCCCACCCTGGGACGCACGGAAGCCTCCCGGGTTGGGTCCCTGTGTTCCACTGCGGTGCCCCACTGCGGATACGTCGGTGGGTTCCCTAGTTCCGCCTGTTCGGTCGCTGGGGGCCTGGTTAGCGTGCCCCAGGCCGTCACGCTGGCTCATGTGAACCGTCAGACTCGGCTATGCGAATCAATTCGCCCGGCACCCTCCCAAGTTCAGGGGCATTCGGTTCTC
>NW_015506151.1:412425-412997 GCF_001515645.1 Sinocyclocheilus grahami
GTGACCCTGGACCACAAAACCAGTCATAAGGGTCAATTTCTCGAACTTGAGATTTATACATCATCTGAAAGCTGAGTAAATAATATTTCCATTGATGTATGGTTTGTTAGGATATTACAATATTTGGATGAGATAAAACTATTTGAATATCTGGAATCTGAGGGTGCAAAAAATCTAAATACTGAGAAAATCGCCTTTAAAGTTGTCCAAATGAAGTTCTTAGCAATGTATATTACTAATCAAAAATTACGTTTTGACATATTTACGGTAGGAAATTTACAAAATATCTTCATGGAGCATGATCTTTACTTAATATCCTAATGATTTTTGGTATAAAAGAAAAATCGATAATTTTGACCAATACAATGTATTTTTGGCTATTGCTACAAATATACCCAAGCAACTTAAGACTGGTTTTGTGGTCCAGGGTCACATATTATATTTTATATTATATAGATTTTTGTCATTTAAGCAGACATGATGGAATGCTGGAGTGAAAAAAGCCAAAACACAAAAATTCATTAATGCTACGGAAGTTCTAAGCGGCCATGCATTATTTTTTTTTCCCCTTC
>NW_015506151.1:414609-416669 GCF_001515645.1 Sinocyclocheilus grahami
TATAACGAGAAAATAAGTCGTTATAACGAGAAAACAAGAAGGAAGGAAAAAATAATGCATGGCCGCTTAGAACTTCCGTATTAATGCTCATTTTTACACTAAAAATTATGTCACTTCCTGAAGATTAATGTAATTTTGAAATATTTAAATTTATGGACATTATGAAGAAACAAAGTAATCAAATGTTTTTATTTTTACCCCATGTAACATAATTGTAGTATTGTGAACTAATGTAATTTCCACCTTTAAAAATGAATTTATTATTTTATTCATTTTATCAAGACATATAATGTAAGGGAATCTACTGCATAGTAAGAATGACCTCCATTTGGTAATTTTATACATGCGTTTGACCGTCTTTGTGGCTTTTCTCAGGTGTCTCATTTGAAGGATCTTGTGAAGGAGAGTGAAAAAAATCTCGATAATGCTGAGAACCACATCTCCTGTCTTAAAGACACCCAAGAAAAGCTTCTCATCGAGCTGGACGCCACCAGGGCGAGAGTGAGAGAGACGAGCAACCTGCTCACGGATATACAAGTAAAGTGCTCAACTGTTTTTACTCCATTTATTATAAATTACGTGCATTTTGAGTCAGTCTCTCATTCTGATAAAAATAGAAGGAGCATTAAGAGATGTTGATATAAAATGTTCAAGTTCTTTCACACTTTTAGAAGCATGAAAACCTCTGACGCATCTCATCGTTTAGGGGGAGAAGCAGGAATTCAGCGTGGCAATCACTGCAATAGGAGACGGATAATGGAGCGTGGCAGAGATGTTAAAAGAAAAATTAAGCCTCATTCAATTTTTAAGACACCCGAAAACAGCCGCTTTTTTCTGTGCTAAAGCCTGCGAAGTGCAGGAAGAGGTTGCATGTCTAAAGACGACATTTGTGTAATCAGCTCTACTGGAAATTGCTCTCTCCTTGCTTTTCCCATGATGAATCATTATCTGCTCACAGGAGGAGATAGAGACCCAGAAACAGCAACATGAAGCCAGGGTCATCGCTATCAAAACAGAGGAGAAACAGAAAATGGACAAAATCACAAAGGAGCTGGATCTCAAGTGGACCGATGCTCTGAGGTGCTGCACGAAACATATGAGTCATGCATTACTGTAGAGAAGACAAGGCTCAAAACAGAGCGAGATTTGTCGGTGCACAGTGCATTAAATTGTATAAACTGTGACTGTACACAGTGTTTGGTTTTTAGAGAGTGCACATGGAAAATCACATCTAAAATAGGAGCAGTCTGTCCTGCATCAAAGCCTGTGACAAATCCTCTTACACAGGCATGCATTTGGATTAAAATATGCTAATTACAAGAGTAAGAGGTTAACATCTAATCTGCACAATGGTACAGCAGCAAACAGTATACAGTGAGCTGAAGGTTGCGATGACATCTGTGTGGTTCTTATTAACATTTTAATATCTCACTTTCAGAGTCACTTCCACGCCGTGTAAGTAATGTGTCCTTGTATCCGTTTCATCCTGTCAGTTTCACCCTCTGTTTCTCTGTTTCCTCTCAGGGCTGAGCTGAAGGGTCTTCGGGAAGAGCTCACAGCTGAACATCAGGCGGAGAAACAGGTGGCCCTGACACAACTTTCCCAGCAGAGAGACCTGGAGATGATGGCAGCCAGGGAGAGCTGGCAGAGGAAAGTTGAGGACCTCCTGCAACAGGTAACGGAAGGTCACAGAGGTGACATTTTGTCGTTTATACCTGTTGTCCACATTTAACATTTTAGAGGTGTATTCCACACTTTTGTAAAACAAAATTGTCAGAAGTACATTTGTTTTCAGGGTTTTTGTAGCAAAACTGTAACAAAACAAACATTTGTAAGAACAAACAAAAAATGCAACCAAACAAAAAACATAAAAAAATAGCAAACGTTTGTAAATATCAAACAAAAATGTAATAAAACAAAACAAATGTTTTTAAAAACAAAAATGGCTTGTATTTTACACTTGTTAACATTTTTTTCCCCAGACGTACTCTTGTTTTCAGGTTTCTTGAAGCAGTCATAATAACAATTGTGTTCTAGAAACAAACAAAAGTGTACAAAAT
>NW_015506151.1:420600-421625 GCF_001515645.1 Sinocyclocheilus grahami
CCCCTGCATTATCACCCCACACTGAGAATCTCCACTGTGCATGACTTCCATATGGTAAATTACCCTTCTTTTGTCCTTCCTTGTCGACAGTCTACTCATAAAACACATTATGCATATGAAAACATGTTTCTCATCCAGGAAAGCGCAGCTGTTGTTTCATTTCGAAATTGTGCATTACACAGAATATTTTAAGATAGCAAGCCCAGACATTTGAAGCAGACACATGATGCAGAGTCTAACAGGCTTTTCTCCATCTCGCTCAGCCTTGAGCTGCGGCCAAGAAAGAAGCTTCTTTAAGCTGATTTGGCCACATTTCGGATTACCAAGTAATGAAAAAAACATTAATAGTTGCTTTCATCTCGATTCTTTTATGTCAACCCTTGAATGTGGTTGTTGGCGCTGCATGTTAGAGTGGCTCTGTGGGTGGACTGTTTAAATGTGCTCTCGTTCCTCCCAAACATGGAAGCAGCAGGATAAAGAGAAACTATCCACAAAATGGCGAAGTGTCAACAGCAAAACTGGATGATTCTCTAATTAGATGATAATAGATGGTAACTAACCCACTGTATTGAAAATCCTCTTAGTTCTTCTTCTTCTTCCCAAATTTCTAAATGATTCGGTCCAAATGGCTTAACGCAGAGGTTTTCAGACTTTTTAATATGAAGGCTTCTCTAATACTAATATGATGATCTCCTTCCTAAAATACCAAGTCAGCTTTACTGTATACACTATTATATTTAAAGGCCTATTTATGCTGTGTGGAAAAAAATACTAAGTATGATATTTAAGGAGAACATGTTTAAATATTAAATAATTGGCATTCATGTTGTCATTTGTTTTTATATTTTACAGTTAAAGCTATGGCTTTAAAAAGTATAAAACAAGCATGATTAATCTCAGAATATCCAAATTATGATCCACACTTTGTTTTTGTATTTTGGTCTTAATACTTTTTGAAAATGTAAAAGAAAATTCTATTTGCCTTGCATTAATGTTCAGCCTTGCATTAATGTAACAGCAGTGAT
>NW_015506151.1:422021-423641 GCF_001515645.1 Sinocyclocheilus grahami
TATTAAAATTGAAAACAGTTATTTTGAATTGTAAAAATAATAATAACAGTGACAAAGCAGTGCATCATTTATGCACAATCAAAAACCTAAGCTTACCTAAAATTTTAACATTGTTTTTATTTTCTTCATTAAATACAAATCTAGTTTTCTCATTGACACCTTTTGTTCCCATCGCATCATGTTGCATTCAGATGCAAGTGTGTTCTTTAGTTTTATGCATTAGATGTGTGCTTCTGTATTTTTATGCCTTTATATTCCTCTGTGCCTGTACTTGTGCATTTGTGTAGGAGCTTGAGGAGCGTCTAAAACAGGAACAGAGAGAGGAGTTACACGCTTTGAGTGAAGCCCACAGACAGACCCTGGAAATCCTTCAGCAGCAGTCGGACCAGGAGGTACAGACGCTGCGCTTTGAGCTGGAGGATGAGGGCAAAGCAATGCTGGGTGAGACGAGTCATAAGCTCACATTAACTACAGCACCACACTCCAGCCTACAAGATTAGAGCCTTTTATGGGATCATTAAAGTCTTGTAGTCATTTTCACAGCTGATTTTATCCTAAAGCGACTTACAGTGCACTTATTACAGAGCAAACCTTTTCACTCAAGGGTACAATGATAATAGCTCATGGATCACTCACTGCAGGGGTTTGAACCTACAACCTTCTGGTCACCACCCTGGAGCGATTATACCACAATTAGGCTCCTAGTAAGCTCTTAATACAAGAAAATAAGTTGAAGTTGAAATAAGTTGATTTTGGTTTGTACTGTTTTTTTTTTTTAAATGTTGTGTAGCTTCCCTGCGGTCTGAGCTCAATCATCTCCACGCTACTGCCATCGAACACCTGCGACAAGTCCATTTCAAGGAGAACAATGCGGCAAAACGAGAGCTGGATGACACTATTGACCGCTGCAAAGAACATGTGAGCATTTTTGAAAGTTACAAAGCTTGATACCACTCTGTACCTCGATGCTAAACCCAACAGAAATGGCAGTTATCAGCAGACTTGCAATTTTGGGCTGATGATGGATGCAGACTTGATTAATTCCAAAAGAGAAAGGTATTTTGATTTATATTTGTGTTCGGACTTACACTTGCATCTGGTTACTGGTAATACCCCATATTTTCTCTATATTTGCATTTAGTAAGAAGCTTTTTCTCTCATGGGAATCTCTGATGTCTCATGCCTTGCAGAACATTTGAGCCTTTGAGAAACAGACAGTCACACCTGATATGCTTCATTATCTTCAATTTTCAGCCTCTGAACATTTTTATTTTTTCCAGTTGAACAATTAAAACATTGTATGTTTTCATACAAATGCACATATTGTGCATGTCTATGATTTATTTGCCCACAGACATAATTTATGTCTGCAGTATAAACAGTTCAGGACATGCTGTAGTTTGATAGTGTTTTTTATTACCTGAAATAAAATGAAATACAACTATTAGAAATGCTGCTTTTGGCAACTCAAATCAAATAAGTTTAAGTTGAATACTAATATTGCTAAAAACTAACACTGAAATAAAAAATGTATTGTAGCTAATAAATATTTTTAAAAACAATAAATATAAAAGCAAATTTAGAATGTTAATAAATACTATAATAGTATTTAAATAATAC